>NC_082707.1:153522645-153612645 GCF_030144855.1 Hypanus sabinus | reverse complement strand
TGGAAAAAATACAGGTAAGTGTGAGGTGTTACAATCACAAATGTGAGGACAAACCAGGGTCAGACTTGCATGATGAGCAATAGGCATTGAGAAGTGTGATGGAACTGAGGGATCGAGGAATACAGATTTGAAATTTCTTGAAAGTCCTATCACAGGTAGGCAGGGTCATAGAGCTTATAGCACTTCGGACTTCATAAATTAAAGCACCGAATACAGGAGTTGTGACGTTATGTTGAAGTGCATAAGACATTGGTGAGGCCTAAGTTGAAGTACTGTGTCCAGTTATGGTCACCTATTTACAGGAAAGATATCAATAAGATTGAAAGAGTGAACAGAAAATTTACAAAATTATTGGCACCATTTGAGTGGCTGATGTATAGGGAAAGGTTGAATAGATTAGGACTTTATTTCATAGAACATAGAAGATTGAGGTGAGATTTGATAGATGAATACAAAATTATGAGGGGTGTAGATAGGGTAAATACAGTATAAGCAGATTTTTTGCACTGAGGTTTGGTAAGACTAAGTTAAGTGTGGAGGTTAACATGTTTAAGTGGAACATGAGAGGGATTTTCTTCACTTAGACCAGGCATGGGCAAACTACGGCCCGGGGGCCATATGCTGCCCGTTAAGCTTTTTAATCCGGCCCGCAGAACTTGATGAAATTATATTAATAAACCTTGTTAACGTTTTTTCCCCACAATTCTGGCGTTTTCCCAATAGATGACGCACTCTATATACATTGACTTTTGTTGAGGTGCAGCGTATTACTCCACATTTGCGCTTTACTCTTTGTTCGGCTCGACCTATTTGTGTGAACAGGCGTTCAGCGTCATGAACATCAACAAAGCCAGCCACAGATCCAAGTTAACTGACCAACACCTCAGATCCATCCTGAGAATCGCCACAACAAAACTAAATCCAGACTTTGATGCGCTGGCTAAAAAGGGAGACCAACAACACTGTTCCCACTGAAATTCAAAACAAGTTTCTTCGTTGTGTTATGTAAACAATGCATTTGAAAATATTTTTTTCAATAAGCCTTACATGTTACATGTCATTTCTGTTAAATGATGGACATGAATAGTGCGCAGGTGCACGTACGTTCTCAAAATAAAAAATGCGCTCCAGATCAAATAACGCGCTCCGCATACTGGCGCGCTGTCACTGTTCTGTCCTTGTGCTGGTCGTTGTTGAGTTTTGGCACAGGGGACAATTGAATAAGAAGGAGCAGGACAAGTAGACCTACATCTCCTACCGTTTTTGAAATAAAGACAGTCAGGAGGAGAGTGATGATGATAATATCTTGAAGGATAACTGAATTTTCAGTGCTTTAAAATAATAACTGTTACTATTAAAAAAGCTGTATTTTATTCATTTTATTTTCAGTGTTTTAAAAGTCATTTCAATAAATAGCTAAATACCATGGGACTTCAAAGACAGATATTTTGTTGGAATGCATTTGTTCATTTTCAATTGAAATTAAAGTACATGTTTTCTACATATCCCATGATATTTTATTTTCTCTTATGAGGTGTATTACCAAAACACTCCGTCCATCTGCTCCTGGTCCGGCCCCCCTGTCAATTTTTAGAACCCTTTGTGGCCCACAAGTCAAAAAGTTTGCCCACCCCTGACTTAGACTATGGTGTGAGTGTGGAACCAGCTGCCAATGAACTGGTAAATTGTTCAAATTCAACTCTTAAGAGAAATTTGCATAGGTACATGCAAGGGAGGGGTATGGTGGTCTACAGTCCAGGTGCAGGTAGATGGGACAAGGCAGATTAATAGTTCAGCAGAGATTAGATTGGCCAAATGGCTTGTTTCTATGCTCCAGTATTTCACGACTCTATGTGCCTATTTACGAATGTCTTAAATGTCCCTAATGTATCAGCCTTTATCACCACCCCCAGAAGATGCTCAGCTCTGTCTCTATTGCTGTTACACAGATCCGCAGTGTCAATTTGGGTATGGTATTATTTTCAGGGACTTACTGAAGATTCCATTTATGTTTCTTTTAGAGAAAAGGGCTTAGGTGATCTTCTCCTTCCATAGGACACTTATCTCTCCTTGGTTAAGTTGCAACTCAGGCCAAGACCTAAATGTGTTTTTCCATCCCATAATTCTGAAGTCCAGTGAATTGCAGGAGAAGTTCTTGAATGGTACAGATTCAATGTGGTGCTATGCTAGAAGATGGAATTTCTGTACTGTATTACTCTGTGTGAGAAAGGAAGCCCAAGGCAAATACTTATGAAAGACATGGAGATTACAGATGCTGAAATCTGGAGCAACAAACAATCTACAGGAGGAACTCATCAAGTTGAACAGCAACTGTTATAGGAAAGGAACTGTTAACATTTCATTTCAAAAACCTGCACCAGTCCCAATGCAAAATTTTGACCCAGCGTTGATAATTCCTTTCCCCTCACAGTTGCTACTTGATCTGCTGAATTCTTTCAACAGATTGTTTGTTGTTTCAAATATTTAATGGTTGGATAGATAAAACATATCAGACAGCTGAATGAGCAATTCAAATGCTAGTTTTCTGAAGGGATTTTTCAATAAGGTTCACTAATAAATTTATAGAATAAAAGTGTATAGATTAGGTTGGACACTAACGAGAGAAACAGCCAACATATTATATATTTTCTTTTGTGGTTTGTGAGGCTAGATGGGAAATACATTCTAGGAGAGCAGAGGTGGAGGGGAAATGCTGCTTGATAGAGCAGAGACTAAAAGAGGGGATGTACCCTAGGGCAGCTGAAGCCTAGGATCTTTCTGTGGGGCTAGATGAAAAAGTCGCATTCTTCTTCATTTATTAAATGACAGTTTAAAGACTTTATTGGATTTCTACTTTGTTCCTGTGGCATCTGGCCACATTATGCTGCCATTCAGAAGTGGGTCAATATGTCTTTGGTCCCCAAGTATGTCATTTATCAATGTTCGCAGAAGAACCTTCTGGGAGTTCCAAGAGCTGCCAAAGTGAATGAATTTTAATTGGATATTTGACAGGAGCAGAATAAGAAATGAAATAGTTCCATGCAATTTGCTTCAGCATACTTCATTTGCTCCTTTCCTTCTTAAGAAGAGTGAACATTATTCTTATGCCTGGGAATGTTCATTAGTGATTCCTGTTCAGCTTGTAAGTTCATAGCAAAGCAGAAGTCAGAATAAAGACTCAGAATGGTTTGATAATCAGTAGCAACAGGTGTTTAACTCATCTACTCCATGAGGGAAATTTGAACCAATGAGCAGCTCTTCTATTTCTTTATTAGAAGTGAGACAATAATACAGATATTATACAATGAAGCTTAGAAATATTCTGTTAATATTACATATAGAATGGTCTACAAGATATCTATAGGTTTATCACTAAAGATTCAACCATATTCTGTCAGGCACAAAGTTAGTTTATCACATAAATCTGCGCCTAGGTTGATCTGTCACCATTTTCATTGAGGAAGGAATATTTCAATGGGAACTTTATGAAAATATTGCTATTATTAAATCTGGTCAAATGGGACTGGACCCATTTTCTGAAAGGGACATTGCACATTGTATTTGAATCTTGTTCTTGTTCATTTCTAGCAGCAGGAATGCTGCTAGAAATGGCATTATTGTTTTTATTTAACCCAGAATAATAAAAACAGAAAACTGCAGACAGTCAGGCTAACAATGGTGATAAGAAAGTTATTAGAAAGCTATATTAAAGAAGAAATAAACTTTACTTTGTAAATGTACATAATTTTGTATTCCATTTTTGATTAGGATGAAATTGAAGGCTTATCCCTCATGTTGTTTCATTTACTAATTCCTACAGATCCAGCCTGGTTGCTAGGCTTTTCAGGACTTGGCCAGTGTGGTCTGTAATGGATTTGCATGCCACCACTAAGGACACTGAAGTCCCATCCAACACACTTCATGTGTCTTTGCTGTTTTCAGTGATTCATCCAAGCAATTTCAACAAGGAGACATTGTTTCAGTCTGTGTTGTCCGCCAACTTCTCTGTTACTTTCTTCCTTTCTCAGTTCTGATAAAGGGTATTCAACCTGATTCATTAATTGTTTCCTCTTTCCATGTTTTCAAGTTCAAGTTCAAGATTAAAACCATTCAACTGTACACCTGTATACAGCTAAACAAAACAATGTTTCTCTGAGACAAGGTGCAAAACACTTTACATATATCACATAAAATAGTATTAACATAATAATATTAATAGATAACAAAAAGTTTCTGCAGATGTACAAGTTGACATAAAGTGCATATACAACATATAGTTAAATATACAACAGTATAATGCTATTGACACTGTCATAAATAATATGTACAGGGTGGTAGCAGGGTGTTCAGAAGTCTCATATCCTGGGGAAAGAAGCTGTTCTAAGAACAGTCCTTGTTGTTATACAATGGTACCTCATGCTTAATGCTTGGAGATCAAAGAGAATGTCAGATGGAAAGGAAGTGTCCCTGACAATGCTGAAGGCTCTGTGAATGCAAGGCTTATGGTAAACGTCCTGGATGGAGATGGGGCAGAGGTGGGAGGGTGGAGAGAACTTGCTGATTGAATGCTTGATTGGTTGAGTTCTTCCAACTCCCGGTTTTGTTTAAAAACTCTTTGTACTTTGAGTTTGGAGAGATTCTGCCACTTGGTCAAGCCTGTGCGCTTGCTTGATAAGGAAGCTGCAGGTTCCTTGCAACTCACTTAACCCACTACAGGCAGCACAGGGACAGAGGTTAAGAGATCTCCTTGGTTCAAATTCTGCATCCTTTGTGAAATTAATTTGAATCCAGATGGATGAATACAATCTACCACTACCTGCAATACCAACCTGAACATGATGGAGATTGCAGTCCATAAGCTCATCTGGATTTGTGGCATTTTGCTCAGTGGAATAGACATGTTAATCGTTCTCTCTGTGGAAACCATGGTATAGTATTAACTCAGTAAATAAATCAAATGCAAGAAATCGGTAGGAGCCAGCTCGTAGAAGCACAGAGTCGTCTATCAGCAGAAGTGAGCAGCAGCCTACATTGTTATCACTCAGTTTCCCGTTGATACATTGAATATTCTTACTACTTATTAACACAGTGTTCGAGAATATTTGCACAGTTGCTCAGCATCCTCTGACTGTAACAAGCTGTAGGGGTATGCAAGTTCCAACACAAGTAATTGAAAGTAGCATTCACACGTCTGTCTTCGCCTGCAGGTGGATCAGTGTGGGTTTGGGATGAGTGTAGATTCAAAGGTTTGCATGGCAAATTCTGATTGAGAGGGTCTACAAGAAACCATAGCACTAAAACACATCAATGTCAGTCACCTGCTGCTGTTCGTGAGACTGCTGAAAGGGTACATTTTTAAGACGTCTTCTGTTCTGTCTGATTACCTCTTGCTTTTGATTCCTCAGTACAAGTCTGTGCTTACTACTTGTTGAGAAAAATCCCAAGGTCTCTGTGGCAACAGTGAAATTTTGATGATTAGCCCATAAAAGGCATCTGGCCCAGACTAGTGCAGCCAGCCAAGTAGTAAAAATCTTTGAGAACTAGCTGGCTGTGGTATTTATGGAAATATTCAACATCTGGGCATTAATATTTTAGATGACCTGTCCTGTGCCCATTACATAGATGCAATCACAGGGAAAACATACCCACCATCTTTACTTTCTCAGAAGGTTAAGAAGGTTCAGCTCATCACCAAGCATTCTAAGAAACTTATTCAGGTGGATTATTGGAAGTATCCTGACTGCTTGGATCATACTCAGTACAATAATTCAAATGCGCAGGAACATAAGCTGCAAAGGGAAATGTACTCACCTCAATGTATCACTAGCACGTCCTCTCCCACCATCAGTAGTTGCTAAATGAGATGCTGGTTCGAGCAACATCTATCATCACAAATCCTCACCATTTGGGCCAGGCCATCTTCTCACAGCTACTATTAGGCAGAAGAAACTGAAGTCTGGTGTCCCGCAGTGTCAGGTTCAAGAATGGCTATTTCCCTTAAGCCATTTGGTTCATAAAACAACCCAAACAAATGTAATCACTACCACTGCTCCCTCCTCCTTCCCTTTCTCCTATGGTCCACTTTCCTCTCCTATCAGATTCCTTCATTCTTAGTTGTTTACCTTTCCCACCCACCTGGTTTCACTTATCACCATCCTTCTTCACCTCCTCCCACCTTTTTATTCTGGCATCCTTTTCATCTCCTTCTCAGTCCTGAAGAACAGTCTCAGCCCAAAAGGTTGACTATTTGTTCACTTCCATGAATATTGACTTACCTTCTGAGTAACTCCACCATTTTCTGTGTGTTGCTTTGGATCTTCAGCAACTGCAGAATCTCCTGAGTTTATAGCAAAACTGTGACTACTTTTGACTACAACAGATTTTGTTTTTGCTCTAATGGTGTTCTATCATGTATAATTTTGCATAATTTATGTTGATAATTTATGTCTTTCTTGAGAATGTTATGTATGTTTTGCTCTGTGCCCGTGATGCTGCTGCGAGTAAGATTCTCACTGTAACTGGGCATGCACATGACAACAAATTGGATTTGATGATCTTGACTTTGAAATGCTCCCATAGTGCCTGCGGTTTGCATAACTGAGGCCTTATGCAGATGTTACTGGAGCTTCCACCTTGTAGACTCTTCAGTAGATAAGCATGATTCTATGGCATTAATTTCTACTGGGCTTTATCACATATCTGCATCTTGAATTACACTTACTACCTAGATTATTTCCCAATATTATTGACAAGTGTGCTATTCCTTACACAAGTCCTCCAAATAAATGATAAATGCAGCAATTCTCAACCAATTAATCTTATCTTTTTTTTTACATTGTTTGCATTTTTTGAAAGAAAAGCTCAGGTTCTTCTTAATAACATCTAAAATACTTTATGATTGGCTATCTTGATAAGTTCTTCCTATAGCTATTTTTCCCTTAAACTTACTTAATTACAGTATTAATAACAATTTCAATACTTACATAAGCCAAGTTATTTTACAACAACTTAAAATAAATAATGGATTACTATTTTAAGTATTTTGGAAGTAGCTACTGTTTTCTACAATTTCCACAAGGAAAATTCCATTACTGGAAATTGCACATCAAAACTACTCATCAAAATTGCAGTCTACTGCAGTTATTTTCTTGTTATGTTAATGAATGAAAATAGACAATATTCTTGACTCCAGAACAAGGAATAAACCATGAATGCACTGTATTCCCAGACTGGACCCTAGTGTTTTCTCTTGAAGAGTAAATCAATGTAACCAAGTGTAATTATGGAAAGTAAGAACTATGTCAGTGAGCTTTTAATTGGATATGTTAACTAATTAGTTGCTGAAGTTCTTGAAAAACTATAGAGTAAACTTGTATTCTTTAGGTGGGTTATGGTTATCTTTCTAATAATAGATGTGGAAGTTGTTGTATCTGGGGGTGTTAAGTTCCCACGATCTATTAAATGCTCCCAATGGTGTACATCCCAAAAAACCTCTGACAACCAGGTACAACTCCTGGCCTTCACGCGTGGCTTTGCTACTAAGCCCGGTGGAAGCACTTCTACTGACAGAAAGAGGGGCAAAGGCGAATTACTGGTGCCTTTACTTCAGGCAGATGGGGCTCATCAGCCATGGTTGGTGGCTGATCTAGGAGAAGGAAAACTCTGATCTCAATGCTCCGCTGCTTTACGGCTGTAACACTCATGGTGAAGGCTTTGTGAGTAAACTCTGAGGGAAAAGGCAGTCCTATGTTGAGTTCAATGCTCGCTGGCAACACCTATGATGCCACTGGTGCCAAACTATATCAGTCTGTGCTGTTCCTTTGGATTATCAGCTGCATGAAGGGGAGGGGTCTTCTACAAGGGAAAGAGCTTGCTCTGCATGTGGTCCTGCCCTGGCTTGTGTATCACATAGATAGCTTCAGATGTAACATCCATGGTTGGACCCAACCAATGAAGAGGGGTGTCCCAATATTAAATGGCAAGCAGCATTTATTTTTAAAGAAGGGCAACTAATTGCTTATGAGATGGCAACAGTGCCAATTTATTTAATATAGGGTATGTCAAAGAGCTTTTTCCATTGTGGTAAAAGATACTTAGTAGTGGGATTGAGAGCTACAGATGTAAGAGGGATGTTTAATATGTATGATAATGGTTAATATATCTTAACTTTTTTTTGCCCTGGCATACTAGTCACACTTGTACACCTATACAATTTTATTAGCTCAGCTTCCTTTTGCCTCACTGAACCTAATTCTTCCAACTTTGGCTCTATTCTTTCTCTCTCCTGGTCTATTCACTTTACTCAGTCATCTGTGGCACATCTGATGCCCTGCATCAGTTTGAGAGTTCCCAATCTCCCTATCCTAGCCTACTACCACTTCCTTCAGAATTGATCTTAAGATTTCCCGAATACTGATGTCAAGGTAGATGAGCTATAATTTTGTCTTCTTTCTCTTCCTCTTCTTACATAATGGGGATTCATTTATTATTTTGAATCTGTAGGAACCATTCTAAGATCTAGGAACATTTGACAAATAAAAACCAGTATACCCGCTGTGTTGCCTTTATGGCATTTGTTTAGTTTATAATATTTTCGCTTTAGTAATTCATTTGTTATCGTTTTCTAGTTAAAGTTAAGATTGTTTAAAGTAAATTCGCTGTCTGTGATATATCGCGACATGCGATGATGTCACACCCGGTTTCGCCACGTCTTTTAGGAAAATACCAGTTTGGAGAAACGGGAAGGAGGGGGCTCACATGTGCAGGTTCAACACGAGAAAAGTTTTCTTTCTACGCACTAGAAACATCAGTGAAGCAACGCTGTAAGTTCATGAGATAAACGATATGTTGAATTAAAAATGTTAACGCTAATTCTGTTAAAAGTAATGACGGTTGATAAGGTTTATGTTTTTGTTAGTTAAAGAGTTGCGGATAGTTTATGTTGAAGTGTATTTAAAGCAGTCAATGGCGTAGGTAGATTCTGATTGTATGTTGCACTTTAATATAATGTAGTTGTTGTAGTTTTACTTTTGCAAGTATTTACGATGTAAATGTGATAGCAAGAAGGAAATAAATACTGTATATATTTTGTTTTGTTTTATCAACAGTTTTCACCATACGTTAATGTGGAAGAGTAAACAGTAAACGGTTAATCTTACTGCGATCCTGTCTTCATTGACTACAGTTTACCTCAATGTTTAGTTCAGAGTTCTTTTACACCTGAGCGAGAACACTAAACCCACTATCATCATAATATTCTCCTTCACAGTATTGGGATGCAGGTTAGCAATTTTCAGTTCCAGTATTTTTCTAAATTAATGGATTTTATATTATGAGAAGCACTCCATGTTATTATCTGCTACTCATATTAAGGCAGAATCAAAGAATGATTTCTATTCATCCACGGGCTGTGACTGCCATTATTGAGATCAATTTTCCCTGCTCTTCTTTAATTGCCTCAAGTTGAACGACCACATGGTTATGATATGATCGCCAGTGGGTATCACAGGAACTGATTATCCATTGTCATAAACATAGGAAGTAGTTTAAAGTAGGTCAGGAGACACACAGTGCAGACTAGGTAAGGACTGTAGATTCTTTTCCTTGAAGGACATTGCTGAACCAGCTAAGTTAATGTCACATGGTTACCATTATAGTGTTTAGCCTTTAAAAACAGATTTATTTCATAGCTTGAATTTAATTTTTACGTCTTCTTAGATAGGGTTTAATCTAATATCTTGGATGAATGGCTTAGTCATTTATTGATTTAACACTATACAGCCACAAAATGGTCACATGCAGACCAGACCAGCTTTCCTTCCCTGAAAGTCACAAGCGAAGCAGGCGGATCATATTGAAGTTATTAGTATTCATTTTGACACTGCTGATGCTTAGTGCGTGATTAAGACAGATACAGCAAATGGTCTTGCAAAATGTCCTTTTGAAGGCCATTTACATTTTCAACGTGCATTTGTTGGGTAATGTTGCAATGGTATAGCCACAACATATAAAATCAATCTTGGTGAGATTTCACACAGTCAGTAGGCTCTATGTATCTTTTAGAAGGACAGCACGCACAAAGGGCAGGAATTAATTTTCAGTCTGATTTGATTGTAGGTACACGTCATATTAAAAACTACTGTTCCTATTTCAGCTAAAACAATTAATAGAAGTCATTAATATGATATGAGATACTGTAAATCCTTTCATTATACTGAACCATACTACAGCATACATAACAGAAGATTTCAGACAGAATTCTAAGCTGTGTCTTATAAGATTATGTGGATAGTAAATCCATGGTAAATGATGACACATATTTTATCACTTGTTTGTGTCTAAAATGCTATTATTACAAACAAAATGCAATAAAAAGACAAGATGCTTAACAGATTTGGATAAATTGTACTAAGCTAGCTTATTCATATTTTACCAAGTTTAGTATGATCACTATTTTTAGATATTAGTGCTCTTCCACCATAAATTTCACGGTTAGCTCAAAATCATGAAATACATGGCGGAAGGGCACTAATATCTAAATATATTCTCTCTAATTCATTCAATTTACAAGGCTGGTGGTCCCATGCCTGGCAATCTCTTTCTATGGTTGTTCCTAAGTTTCCTACCCGTCTAATTCTCCAGCCTAGTTGTGGTGAACTACATATACCTGTCTGGACATGCCCCCTGCTGACTGCTCCTGTGGCACCTCCCACAGACTCCAGTATAAAGGCGATTGAGGTCTGAGCCCGGTCTCTCAGTCTCCAGGATGTAGTATAGTGGTCAACCACTGCTTGTTCCTTCTTCCAGTCAATAAAAGCCGATATCTCGCCTTTACGTCTCAGGGAGAGTTATTGATGGTGCATCACTAGTTCTAGTCTGATTGCTCCTCCTCTGACCTCCTACACAATTCCACTGAAAGCTAACATAAGCTTCAGCAACAGATCTCTGCCAAAGCACTTTGCAGAACTTCAGAGTTACAACTGAATTCAAAAATTTTAAATAACCAGCATTTCCTGCTAATGTCAGAACCTGCCAGCTCTGATGCAAAGTGATATACCTGCAATATTAATTCAGCTTTCTCTTCTCACCACAGACGCTACTTGATCTTCTGAGTATTTCAGAT
The DNA here is from genome assembly GCF_030144855.1 of Hypanus sabinus. NCBI lineage: Eukaryota > Metazoa > Chordata > Chondrichthyes > Myliobatiformes > Dasyatidae > Hypanus > Hypanus sabinus. The sequence goes on along the minus strand of NC_082707.1, from coordinate 153,601,523 downwards.
GTTTAGATTGGATTTCCTGCAACTGCTAGGTCCGTCACAATTCCAACAATGTTCTTATCTACTTCCTCTAACTCATCTTCCATTATTTATACTCCTGTATGCAAAATCATCTGTAACTAATGTCTAATTTTTCCTTCCTTAGGCAGCACTGGAATATCACAAATAGTTCCTTGTACTTTCCGCCCAACCAAAAACTTAAAACATACTTATATTTTCAGAATTCCAGGTCCAGTAAAAGGTCCTTAAACTGAAACCCTGTCTCTTTACAAACTTGTTTATTTGTTTTCTAATTTTAGCCTAAAGAATGCTACTAGTTAGTTCTCAGGAGCTTCTTCTGTTCTATTTCAAACCTTAATTATGGTTTCTAACAGAGATTATTTTGAGTGTGTAGCGATGTGCTACACGCAGAGCTAGAAATAATGACACGCAGTCTGTAAGTTGCACTTGAGACTAGTTTAATTAAACTTTGCGGCACTGGCTTTTACGCAGTTCCGTTCCCTCCCTCTCTGGGCGGAAATGACATCAGAGGTGCATTACAAAAGTCTCTTCCCGCATGCGGGCTTTCTCTCCTTGCTGGTGAAGAAGAAGGTCCAGCGCCATTTTGGGGCTGGCCTCTCTGCCAACGTGCACACCATTTTGTGAGTTGGTTCGCCTGCGTAGAAAGTGGGTCACCACATAACCTCCCCCCAAAACCGGCAATACACCCTCCAATGTCCACAGTCTGGATCAGTTTCTGTTTGGGAGGTCTGCCTCAGTACCGCAGTGCCTGAACCTCGACTGGCTACGCCAAGTCCACATGGGCTGGTTTGAGTCTGTCCACCGTGAAAACCTCCTCTTTCCCCCCAATGTCCAGAACGTACGTGGACCCATTGTTCCTGATCACCTTGAACGGCCCATCGTATGGTCACTGTAGCGGTGCCCAGTGTCTGCCCCTTCGTACAAACACAAATTAACAGTCCTGCAGGTCTTTGGGTGCATGGGTCGGGGACCGTCCATGCTGTGAAGTTGGTATGGGGGCCAGGTTGCCGAGCCTCTCACGTAGTCTGTCCAGGACTGCCGCAGGTTCTTCATCTTGCCCGCTTGTGGCTGGTATGAACTCTCCTGGGACAACCAGGGGTGCGCCATACACCAGCTCGGCCGACGAGGTGTGCAGATCCTCTTTGGGTGCCATGTGGATTCCATGCAGGACCCAGGGAAGCTTGTCCACCCAGTTAGGCCCTTTCAGGCGGGCCATGAGAGCCAACTTCAAGTGACGGTGGAAGCGTTCCACTAGTCCGTTCGACTGTGGGCGGTGCGCAGTAGTGTGGTGTAGCTGCGTTCCCAACAGGCTGGCCACAGCCGACCACAGGCTGGAAGTGAACTGGGCGCCTCTGTCAGAGGTAAAGTGGGCCAGTACCCCGAAGTGTGCTACCCAGGTTGCAATCAGTGCTCAAGCGCAGGAATCAGCAGTGGTGTTGGTGAGCGGGACTGCCTCTGGCCATCCCATGATCAGGTCTACCATGGTTAGAAGGTACTGTGCTCCTTGAGACACTGGAAGGGGCCCACGATATCCACATGAATGTGGTTGATCCTCCGGCGGGTGGGTTCGAACTGCTGCAGCGGGGCTTTGGTGTGCTGCTGCACCTTGGCTGTTTGGCACTGCGCGCACGTTCTGGCCCGTTCGCTGACCTGTTTGCAAAGTCCGTGCCACGAACTTGCTGGAGACCATCCGGATGGTTGTCCTGATAGATGGGTGTGCCAAGCCGTGCATGGAGTTGAAAACTCGCCACCACCAGGCTGCCGGGATGATGGAGTGTGGTTGGCTGGTAGCCACGTCACACAGGAGGGTCCTCTCACCTGGGCCTACGAGAAAGTCCTGCAGCTGCAAACCCGAGACTGCGGTCCCGTAGCTGGGCATCTCGTCATCTGCCTGCTGCGCCTCCGCCAGTGCTGCATAGTCCACCCCCAGGGACAGGGCCTGGACAGCTGGTCTGGAGAGTGCGTCCGCCACAACAGTGTCCTTTCCCGAGACATGCTGGATGTCCGTCGTTTACTCGGAGATGTAGGACAGATGTCACTGCTGGCGGGCTGACCAGGGATCGGACACCTTTGTGAACGAGAAGGTCAATGGTTTGTGGTCTGTGACCATGGTGAATGGCCTGCCTTCTAAGAAGTACCTGAAATGCTGGTTTGCTAGATATAGTGCCAACAGCTCCTGGTCGAAGGCACTGTACTTGAGTTCGGGTGGCCATAGGTACCTGCTGAAGAATGCCAGGGTTGCCAACGCCCCTCGATGAGTTGCCCCAGAACCCCAACGACTGTTGTGTTGGATGCGTCCGAACTGCAGTTGTACTGTGTGGGTGCCATAGGACCATATCATGCTGCCGTTTGCAGCCCTCAGGGTGGGTCCTGGCTCCCTGTTGTAGGCGTCGTACTCCATTGGGGGTAAGACTCTGATTTCCACTCTGGTGTTGAGCAAGAAGTGGAGTCCTGACTGTTCGTACCAGACATACAAGATGCTGACCTAGTGGCCAGCTGCCATAGCCATTAGCAGCGGCTGGCCCTGGCGTTTCCCAGGAACTTGCAGGGCGGGCAACAACAGCGGGTTTCTGTGCCCCACCATTGGTGGTAGAAACACCACTGTTCATTGGCCTCCTCACTCCTGCCTCTGGGTTGTGTGTGCTCCATTGCTGGGCCTGGTCTGGCCTGCTGTTGGATGCGTGGCTTGGTAATCTGTCCAATGGACTCTTGGCTCTCCCTCTTGGCTTTCCTCAGCACGTCTTCAGCACTGGCTTTCCTCAGCACATCCTCAGCACTGAAATCTGCGTCGGCCAGCAGCAGATGTATGTCCTCGGGCAGTTGCTCTAGGAACGTTTGTTCGAACATGAGGCAGGGCTTGTGTCCGTCAGCCAGGGACAGCATCTCGTTCATTAATGCCTGTCTCCAGGTGCAGCAAGCGGGCACCCCACTCACGCCGTGAGAGGCCAAAGGTCCCATTGAACAACGCTTTGAATGCTGCATATTTGCCTTCTTCCAGGGGTGACTGTATGAAAACCTCAACTTGGGCGGCTGTCTCTTGGTCATGGGAGCTCACCACATACTAATAACACGTGGAATCAGAAGATATCTGCTGAATCTGGAACTGGGTTTCTGCTTGGTCAAACCACACGCGTGGTCGCAGCATCCAGAAAGTTGGCAATTTTAGCGAAACTGCGTGAACAGATGAAGAGTCGATCAGCTTTGGTCCAAATCCCATTTGGACTGTCGGGGTCACCAATGTAGCAATGTGCTACACACAGAGCTAGAAATAACGACACGCATTCTGTAAGTTGCACTCGAGACTAGTTTACTCAAACTTTGCGACACTGGCTTTTACGCAGTTCCATTCCCGCCCTCTCTGGATGGAAATGACATCAGAGGTGCATTACAAAAGTCTCTTCCCGCGCGTGGGCTTTCTCCCCTTGCTGGTGAAGAAGGCCCAGAGCCATTTTGGGGCTGGCCTCTCTGCCGATGGGCACACCATTTTGTGAGCCGGTTCGCCTGCGTAGAAAGTGGGTTGCCACAAGTGATCATATTAACTATTTGATATTAATATGCAACAACAAAATTACAAGCCATTATTATATTTGTTAAAGGGAAAGCTGCCTGCCTGCCCTTCATCATTGTTTTTTCTCAGGGTGCATTTGAACTAATAATCACTTGATCTTGGGCATAATGTAGACTGACATTGGGGTGAACTACAGAGCTATATGCTCTTGGCAGCCTTTAATTCAGCAAGCGGCTGGACATAGAAAGCATGCTTGTGTTCAGAATCTAGCAACTTCATCTAACCACGAAATAAGACTTGTCAAAGGTGAAATGGGATTTTTTGTATGAATTCTAAATTACCAGAACAGTTGAAAATTGAATCATAAATCTGAATGATAAGAACTTATTATCTCTTCTTCTCTATTTTAAAGGATGTAGATTTTAACAAACATTTAGACTTTTGCAGCCAAATTTGTATTGTTTTGCTTAACTTTTAATAGTTCATGTTTTCAATATTTAATTATTTATTAGCTGTCGTGCTCAATACACAATTTCAACATGATAATGACCAGATAATCTGTTTTTAGTGATGCTAGTTGAGGGATCAATAGTGTGGAAGGCACAAAGAATAGCTTTGTCCTTCATCAAAATAGTGCCCAGGTGATCTTTTACATTCACTTTCGGGATCAAAGGATGTTTGGGAGATGTTCAACCGATAGAGCAGCATTTGCTCAGCCTACACTGATATGGCAACCTGAATTCTGAGCACTGGAGTTGAAGGTACATAGCATTCTTTGTTTTTATACTCCCTTGTTGAACAAAATTGTTTGAATGCTTGTTACATACAAAGATAGTAATGTTCCAAAACCAGTGCAGAAGCTAGATGTGCAGTAAATCTTGGGTGGCTAACAGAACCAGAAATCAATATCCAACACCTCCATTATTCTTCAAAAAGCTGCAGGTGTTTATATTGCTTTGTAAAAGCTGACTGCAGTTGGAAACTGGTCACCTGACCATCCATATATCTACAGTTAAAGAAGGCCCTGGGGACAATCTGGAGGGATTCAGCATTTCATAGATAACAGAAGAAATGTTCAAAAAGTTACAACAGCTCAAAGTTCAGAAAAAAAAACCTTCTGTGACTCATAACTGAGTAATGAGTCAGTTTAGTTGTTTAATTAATGGAAGATTGTGGATGTTTGTTGGATCTTCCCTACATTCTTTCAGTATTTTAAAAAATTGATAATTTCCATTGTAAAATCTATTAAGTTCTTTATTTTTTGACAAGGATATCAGTTTTGGTAATTATGAGATGGTGACCAAATAGTGAGACAGCATAATGTTGCTATATGACCTCGATTCATGAAATGGAGTAATGAAAAGAATATTTAAGCTGTCAATCTCAATATGTTTGTATTTATTAAGTAGCTGCTGAACTGAACTCAACATCCTATAAGGATGCACTGAACAATGGAGGTGAGTACTCAACCCTCCTAATTGAAGAGTACAATAGCCCAGAAGATTACGGAAACAGAATACCAATACTGAACAAGTGAGAATATATTATCCTTGTTCACTGTTCTGAAAACCAAGAAACGATTGGAAAAGATAATGGCACAGTAGCTAAATTAATAATACCTAAAGTCCATACTTCCATATTTTCTTTCTTAAAGTTGGGAAGGAGTTGAGCAAAAGAGCCGCAGATTTCAATTATGAACACATTGAGATCTAGTCATGGCTGACTTAGTTACAAAAATCATGAGTGCTGACAATGAGGAAACAATTGTTCTTAGCTTCTGAACACATAACTTTTAAACAAGGTGATAAGGAGCACAGGAGCAGTTAGATGGCAGTCACTATCAGTCACATAGCTCTTCACACGTAATATTCAATGTAGCCTGAGAAAGCTTAGAGACCAGCTTAAGGAGTCTTTAATGATGAAGCATCTGTCAGGATTAGTTACAAGTGGAGGCAATAGGCTACCTACTGTATGTTCCCTGTTACTGACCAAGCCCCATTCATGTTCTTTAAAATTCAAGTCATGTTATATCAGATTTGCATTAACAAGCAAAATGTACAAACCTTGTAGTTGACCATTGCTGACTCAAGAACAATTAGCGAAAGATATAAATAAATAAGACCATAATGATCATTAGGCCATTTGGCCCATTGAATCAAGTCCACTATTCAAACCTGACTGATTTATTTTTCCCTCCAAACCCCATTTTTCTGAATCCTCCCTATGAACTTGACACCCTTACTAATCAAGTATGTATCAGCCTCCACTTTAAATATACCCAATGACTTGGCCTCCACAGCAGTCTGTGACAATGAATACCCCAGATTCACTATCCTCAGGCTAACAAAATTTTTCCTCATCTTTGTTTTTCCTAAAGGGACATATTTCTATTCTGAGATTGTGCCCTCTCATCCTAGACTCCTCTACGATTGGTATTACATTTAAATGTCAGCTGTAATAACAGTGGCCACATCCCACTGTAAATCTGCATAACATTTACTGGACACATAGTAAATACTATCAATTTCTGATCTAAGTAAACCATTGGACTACTGTTTTAGAAAATCTCAGGATTTGTTCATTAAAAATATTAATTTTCCATGTCCTCTATTTCATTTGCAGATAAATTGCACATGAACTGGTTTAAAAGAAACTCTCAATCTTATTGAAAAGAATTGGCCAAGGTGAGGATAAGCAACTGCCATTCACTAGGATGCTGTACTTAAGTCTATCACCTCTACTGGGGCATAGGCAGCTTGCCAGAGTACCCTGTTCTGGGCCAGTCCTTCAAGCTATCCCCACAGGTAGGCCATCAAAGATCCCTCCTCTCTCTGGAATGAAATCTGTGGAGCTGACTTTGGCAGTTCTGTAGGCCTGGGTTCTCATGGGAATGGGTTTCTAGCCCCACGCCTATCCCCTCCTTTCATCGCCGGGCTTGGGACTGTCCATGATGGAGTTACTAGAATGCTATGGACAGCAAATCCACCATCTACCCCACCCCCATCCCCTACTTGAATCAAAGACCTGTGGTATTTCATTTCATTGATGATTTAAAAATCTCATGCCCCATTGGCCCCTTGAGGTCCTGATCTTTAGAAACTGATATCCTCACTTTACATCTGGCAAAATGTCTCCGGTCAAAAACTCCCATGATTTCTTTCTCACACTGGTCATTGCTTAACTCAGTTCTGCTGAACTGGAACAATCAAGAGAAGGAATCAGAATAAGAATCAGGTTTATTATCACTGGCATGTGTCATGAAATTTGTTAATTTAGCAGCAATAGTTGACTGCAATACATGAACATATCAAATGAAGGGAAATAAATAAGCAAATCAATTACAGTATACGTATATTGAATAGATTTAAAATGGTGCAAAAACAGAAATATATATATTAAAAAAGTGAGATAGTGCTTATGGGTTCAATTTCCATTTAGGAATCACATGGCAGATGGGAAGAAGCTGTTCCTGAATTACTGAGTGTATGCCTTCAGGCTTCTGTACCTCCTGTCTGATGGCAATAATGAGAAAAGGGCTATACGATTTTCTGTGGCTTCTTTCGGTCCTGTGCAGTAGCAACCCACCACACCCTCCCCGTACCAGAGAGTGATGCAGCCTGTCAGAATGCTCTCCACAGAACATCAATAGAAGTTTTAAAATGTTTTAGTTAACAAATCAAATGTCGTCAAACTCTTACTGAAGTATAGCCACTGTCCTGTCTTTATAGCTGCATTGATATGTTGGAACCAGGATAGATCCTCAGAGATCTTGACAGCCAGGAGTTTGAAATTGCTCACTCTCTCCACTTCTGATCCCTCTAAGAATGGGTTTGTGTTTCATCGCCTTACCCTTCCTGAAGTCCACAATCAGCTCTTTCATCTTACTGACATTGAGTAAAGGTTGATGCTGTGACACCACTTAACTAGTTGGTACTCCTGTACACACTCTCATCTCCATCTGAGTGTTAAACACTGAGCTCGAGATAACAAACCGCATCCTGACAATGGTGTTTATAATGTTCAGGTGATCTAAGGCTGTGTGAAGAGCCATTGAGATTGTGTCTGTTGTAGACCTATTGTAGCAATAGGCAAATTGCTGTGGGTCCAGATCCTTGCTGAGTTAGGAGTTCATTCTAGCCATAACCAATCTCTTAAAGCATTTCATCACCATAGGTGTGAGTGCTATTGGACAGTTGTCTTTAAGGCAGCTCAAACTACTCTTCTTAAGCACTGGTATAATTCTTTCTGTTTTGAAGGGCACAAACTCATGAAGGTTATGTTAGCAGAAAGACACCTGCAGTTCAGACCATTGATACAAAGGCACGAGTTTGAATCCCAGCATTGTATCTGGGGATCTTAAATTCAAATAATTAATTTGGAGTTCAAGAAAACCATATCTCAGTAACAGTAACCGTGAAACTATGTGATTAAAAAAATCAGAAAGATCAGGTTAGCTAATTTCCTTCAGTGAAAGAAATCTGTCATCCTTATCTGATAGAGTCTATATGTGTCTCTAAACAAGAAATGCTGCTGACATTTCACCTCTTCCAGAATTCAGGGAATAGCAGGCATGGACAATAAATGCTGATGTCCCTAGCAACATTCACAATACGTGAATTCATTAAAAATAACAAAACATCTTGAATAAATGTACTAGCCACTGTAATTGTATCACACTGACCGCTATGCTACTATGCCAAGACGACACGGTAGCGTAGTAGGTTGGTGTAATCTACTACAGTGCTAGTGACCTGGGTTCACTTCGCACCGCTGTTCGTATGGAGTTTTCTACATTCTCCCTCTGACATTATGGATTTCCTCCAGTTTCCTCCCTTATTCCATTATGTATGGGTTGGGTAGGTTAAATGGTCACATGGGTGTAATTAGGCGTCACAGGTCATTGGGGCAGAAGGCCTGTTACCGTGGTGAATCTCTAAACAAATAAATAAAAAATCCTTGCAGATTGTCAATTGAGCAGGCCTTCTGTTAAAATTAATAAACAGTAGAAGAAAATTTATAATGAATATTAATACAACTAAATTTGTCAAATGCCAGCTGAACAAGTCTTATGTTTCAAAAATACACTAAACAAATGACAAGCTCATACTAAAAGCACCATTATTTTAATTGTGGTGCTCTGACTCATGCCAGAGTTTCATTAAAACATTATTAAGAAGGAACAATTAGAAGCAGCATGATATTGCATACTCATAGACAATACTAATTTCTCACTCTAACCTTTGCACAACATACAACAGTTGTTCACCCAAACTGATAGAACAGCTTGTGGATTCAGAGATTAGGTAAAACAGTTTATCACCCACAATCAATAGGCAGAATAGTAAAGCAGCAAGACTATAATTTACTTCCTCTACTTTAGAAAAATAGGATTGCTTTAGGGTGTTTAAAACATTGTTCATTTTAATAGAATGAAACAGAAGTGAGCTAACTTCCTGTTAGTTCAATTATTTTTCTAGCAAAATAAGATGTTATATAGTTGAAAATAAATGCCCATATTCATTATTCTGTGTTTACCAGCCTAATTTTAAACAAAACTCAAGAACTCCTTAATAAATTTTCGAGGTATGTAATCTATTGAAGGATGTGAAATTTAGAATTCATATTTATGAATGTCCTTAAAACATTTTTCACTTATTAAACTCGCTGAATGCAAAACAATTACTGATGCAAATTGACATGTTTAGTGATGAAGTGGAAGACATCTGGAAATGAATAAACTTTCCATCTTTCATAACATTCCTTTGTGCTTGCAATCAGTTTCCTCATATGGAGTAGATCAAGTGTTTGTAATGTGTGGCTGGAGGTAGCTAGTTTGGGATAGGTTATAAGTTAAGGAATTTATTTCTAGAATGATGGTTGCTGAGTATTTAATTCTCTCTTGCCTAGCCAGGAGCAGATATCTAATGTTATGACCTGTAATATTATTACAACTCATGGAATTATAGAGACTTTATGGTGTTTAGGAAAACCATTTGCCAGTTTTATCCATCTATGATAATATGAAGGAGATACACCTCTCATATCAAAGTATTTGGTTGCTTTTAAGGAAACTATGAAAATATATTTTATAGGGAACTTTTGTCATTTATTTCACATAAGCCAGTTGAAAACTCCTATATTTGAATTCAGTCCAATTATCGTGCAGGAAATATGCCTGAAACTCCCGAGATCAAATAAAAAAATAAAACTTCAGATGGTCTGTTGTGCATAACTGTAGTTCAAAAGTTTGAAGTTCAAAGTATATTTATTATTAAAGTACGTATATGTCACCAAGTACTGCTATGAGATTCATTTTCCTGCAGGCACAATAGAGTTAATGAAAAACTACACCAATAGACTGACAAGCAACCGATGTGCCAAAGACCATCTGCAAATACAAAACAAAACATAAATACATAAATAATACTGAGAACATGAGTTGTAGAATCATTGGAAGTGAGTCCAGAGGTTGCGATCAATGATCAGTTCAGTGTTGTGGTGAGTGAAGCTGTCCACGCTGGTTCAGGAACCTGATGGTTGAAGAGTAATAACTGCTCCTGAATCTGTTAGTGTGGGACCCAGGGTTCCTGTTGGTAGCGTGGCCTGGATTGTGCCAGTCATTGATAATGCTTTCTTCTGGCAGTGTTCTTTGTATGTTTGTTCAGTGGAGTGGAGGGCTTTCCTGTGATGGACTGGGCTGCATCTTTCACTTCCCTAGATCTGTTTATAGTTAATCATACTTCACAAATACTCATCTTTGGTAAAAAAAAACAAAAAAAAATGTTTCCATAAAAAGCAGAAACTCCATGATTTATGTTAAGCAACTGGTTATACCAAAGAGAAAAATCATCTACATATAAATTATCTATGCTTAAGTTGCAATAATGATTACTTCAAAAGTAGTCATTATCCATGAATTGCTTTGAGACTGAGTAGATGAAATATAAATATTCGTTCTACTGTATGACTACGTTACATAGTTCATATTTATTTACATGCGAGTGTGTTACATTAATTCTGTTACATGCTTAAATATTGTGCTTTCTATTTTTAGAAATAGCATCCTTCATCCTTATTAACTAGTCTGTAATACAGTTACTAATAACCAATGCTATTGCTATAGAACCAGCAGAGCATGTGTGAACTTTGAAATTATTTCAGTGCCTGCTAAAACCATCTTTGGGTGTGTGATTGCTTGGTGACGGTCTCTGAAGATCAATGCAGACTAATAAAAATGTACAATTGAAAGCATAAAATTATTTTTCTAGAAGATAAAAGGAAAAAAAAAATTGACAGCATCCAAAATAAGCTACTTCAGTCAGCAGTGCCGCAGCAGGTCGATGAAGCTTAAGATGAGGATTAGATGTTTTCTAACTGACTGGCACAACTGGCTCGAGGGACTCAACAGCCTATTATATTGCAATATTGCTGATTTGATGTCCATCAGCTGAACTGTTCAGGATGGTTTGAAGGTACTTCTTTAATCTATTTTAAAGTACTTCATATGCAATACTCGCCTCACAACTTATAGTTAAGCTCCCCCTTCAGCTAACTTTGAGCATGCCAATTTGAATAAACAATTTAAAGTAAAAATAATTAACATGTTAAGTTAGACTTGCCAGCAAATTCCCTCTATCAGGCATGTACACCTTTAATCCTGTTGCAGATTGAAGAACTTTGCACCAGACATGGATGTACATTCTGTGGCCACTTTATTAGGTACACCTGCACACCTGCTCATTAATGCAGATATGTAATCTGCCAATCATGTGGCAGCAACTCAATGCATAAAAGCATGCAAGCATGATCAAGAGATTCAGTTGTTGTTCAGACCAAACATCAGAACGGTGGAGAAATGTGATCTAAGTGCCTTTGTCCGTGGAATGGTTGTTGGTGCTAGGTGGGAGTATCTCAGGAACTGTTGATCTCCTGGGATTTTCACACACAGCAATGTCAAAGTCTACAGAAAATGATGCAAAAAACAAAAAAAAAATCCAGAGAGTGGCAGTTCTATGGGCAAAAGCACCTTGTTACTGAGAGAGTTCAGAGGAGAATGCCCAGATTGGTTCAAGATGACAGGAAGGCAACAGTAACTCAAATAACCACACATTACAACAGTGCATGCAGACAAGCATCCCTGAACACACTACACATTGAATCTTGAAGAGGATAGGTTACAACAGCAGACCACATACACCCAGTGGGCACTTTATTAGATACTTCCTGTATCCGATAAAGTAACCACTGTGTGTGTAATAGAGTTATCACCAACAACTCACTTTCTTAGCCCCATGCCAGAAGACTCTGAGGTCAAACCCCAGTTCAGAAAATGGAGCCCAACGTCCAGGTTGGCACTTCAGTGCAATATTAAGTGAAAATTACATTACTGGTGGTGACTTCATGTGAAGGGCATATCAAACCAGGTCCTTCGACCACTGCCTCAGGTGGATATAAAGACATCACTTTGTAAAAGGACCAAAGACTTCTCCTTTATACCCCAGCTAACAATTTGCCATTAACTAACAGCAGAGATAAATATCCATTTACACTTGCCATATAACTGCCATGATTTCTCTATTAAAATACTTCAATATGCTATATTTGTCACTAATTACTTTATAAAGTTCTTAAAAATTGTCTGAAGTGTTATTTAGTTTTCATATAAGACAATGTGTTTTTTTTTTACTTTCAGCAATTAACCCTGGAAACATAATATGAAACACTTTTGAGAGATTCAGTGCCAGAAGTTGTGAAATGAAAGCAAGAGTATATATGTTTATTCCAAGAGTTGGAAATAATTTGCAATGTTGCTGACAATACGGGAGACTGGTTCACTACAGGACCAGACTCGAACAGTGCAGTTATTTCTTGTAGAGAAGCATCTTTTAAATCCTTCTCATGGGAAAAAAACAGTAAACATCCCCAAGGGATAATGGTTCAGCTGGATAGACCTGGAGAGTCAATGACACATAAACAATGTGCTAAAATTCCACTGTGCAAACCTGCAGTAGTTTGTCTTGTGTGCTTAGTGGGTGACATTCATGATGTGTTCTCATTACCAAAAGTTAAGCACAAGTGGTTTTAAGTGGTTTGACATATACAGTATGCTGAAATTAATCTGTGGCAATTCAGGTCACACCAGTTCTACTTGAGAGGTAAGTATTGAATCCAACTACTGGTGGAAATCATTGTGTTATTTAGGGAACACTGACAATAGTGGCAGGACAGGCCTGGAGATAGGCATCCCATTTCACTAAAGCCAGTCTCAAAAATAATCAGTGCTGAAAGGATGGTGACATGTCTTGATGTATGGTTTTGGCCGGATCTTTATTACCTCCATAGATGCTGCCCAACCTTCAGCATGTTGTGTGTGTTACTCTGGATTTCCAGCATCCACAGAAAATCTTGTGTTTGTGGCAATGCCATCATGTGGACTGGGTTAAATCTCGAATGGTTATAACTTGTGGATGATGGTGAAATTGACTGGAGCTTAGCATTTGGTTCTTATCACTACTTCCTACAATGAGTAGTGAGACAATATCTGCTGACCATCTGCACCCCTCATGCTGGGGGAGCAGCCATTGCTTAAAGTTGGCAACTCCAATCTACGAAATGAAGAGAAGGGAATGATGTACTGTATTTCCAAGTAAGGTGTTAGGTGACTGCAGGTTTCAAAGTACCAACACCACTCTTTTGACGATTCTGTTTATGAAGAAGAGGAAGCTCCCATGAGTTGGTGATATGCTTTTGATAAAAAGGGCTCAATGCAGGCAGCATGTCCACAAAGTGACATGGTGGTAGACTGTAATGAAAGCTCAGAATGGTTAATCGTGGAAATGCAGCCACTTAACATACTCTAAATGAGAGAGTTTGGAGTTGCAAAGAATTTCTTTCTCAAACTAGATGAGCTTGTTTCTCGTGGAATATTTTCATAAATGTAAAAGATGCATCATTCTATTTTACATATACAATGTAATCCAGCAGCCAGAATAATAAAATGATGGCGTTTCTGGTCAGATGTTGCTGTCTGGGGTAATGGTGAGACACAGTGATGATGGACAGGACCAGCATCTAGAGTGGTATGATGCTGACTAGAGAATCCGTGAAGCATGTGTGTAGCAGCGCAATTGAGAAACTTGGCATGCATCAGCCATTGGTACCTGGAATTTCTACAGGTAGAGTAGTGGGTTTAGTGTACAATTGCATCTTTTTCTTTAGGAGGAAATAGATCCCTGCCAGGACCAGAAATAGGTTTATTATCATTGTGTAATATGACATGAAGTTTGTTGTTTTGCAGCGTCAAAAATATTATAAATTACAAAATAAATACATAGTGCAAAAGAGAGGAATAATAAGGTAGTGGTCATGGATTGTGTAATATTTTTCATCATTCAGTAGTGAGAATGGTGTTCCCAGAAGATTCCTGAAGTAACTGGACCTCCTGATCAGAATACTTCCTGATCAGAAGATGTCAGCTTCTTTCCTCTTGCTCCTGATCATAGTGAAAACCCAAAAGGACAATAGTTGCAAACAGATGACCTTACCTTGATATTCAGCTGGAGTCACTGAGAGACTTCCAGCATCTTCAAGACAATGAGGCACCTTTACCTCCACTGGAGTCCCCCACCATGCTCTACTTGATTCAAGAGCACCTAACAAAGCACAGGTACAAGGATAGATACCAATATTCAGTCACGCGTTCCTCTATATATCCTGCTCTAAGTTAGACACATGCTAATCAGATTTGACAAATAAAAACTCAACTGATAGTTGTACAAGGTTTGACCTTGTCCCTGTGTGTCCATTTGCTTTGTGTGTAGATATGTTGCACACCAGGAATCAAAAGTTGTTTTTGGGACTATTCATCTTAAGGTCAGGTTTTGTGATCAGTTTTATATTATAATTCAATTGCACAGCACATAAAGGATGTGAATGAACATCTTAGTCAATAGTCTTTTGATAAACTTGGTTTGAATTCAAATTAAGTATTTAAGATACACCAAGTATTCTAATGTTAATATTCAAAGTAAAGCATCATAATGGCTCCCACTTATGTAGATTCAATGGTTTGTGCATTTGTTATCTTAATTTTAGTTATTTCAAAAGTACTTTCTTGGAGATTACAATTCAACATAAGAGGGATATTCAAGCTGTTCAATCAAAACATTTCAGAAATCTGTCTAGTATCTTTTAGTTAAGGTTGTGTGTGATAGTTTTGTTTCATTCAATTACATACTGTGTGCAGCACAGACTCATCAGCATTACAATGTTGATTAAGTCACATTCATTGAATATCAATTGCTCTGAATCAAATTCAATGCAATCGGCTCTTTTTGATTATTTGTTGTCTATTTTTGCAAATCTCTTGCAAGTATGTGGATATTATATATATAACTTGTGAAGGCTGGGAGAATGCAATACTCAGACAACTAGTAGTTCTCCTGGGCCTGTAAATTAGGTGGCAGCCAGTCAACTCTTCTTGGACAGTATCTCATTCTGTAACATGTTTAATATTGTTACACGGAAAGGCAGGCAAGAGCCATCTTCAGGTTCCAAATAGAATTTGCTTTAATGACTAGTGGAAAGCTGACATATCTTATCCCCGAGGAAGACACATAACACAGTGCATTATTATTTATTTTAACTCTTATTTATTTTTAGTGAATCGTGTACTTTTAGTTACATATTTTACAGCACAGAAGCGGGCTTTTTGGCCCAAGTAATCAATGGCAGCCTAAGGGTATCACACCTAATGGATTAGGATAATAATGATTAGATAACTATAAACCAAAATCAATATTTTTGTCAATGTAAGGTCCAGATTGCAGCCATACTATGAAAATCTCAATTATTATCTGTCCATCTTCCACAGTTTTGCTTATGGGAGTTACAGGCTTCAGGTGACCAGGATTAATGGTCTGAGCACAGATATATTAAAATCATGTATTCTATTATAGGTGCAGCTATTATAAATTATTTTTACCTGCATTCATTACAGAATCTACCTTTCCAAATTTATTGTTATTATTTCCCAGTACTCTCAATAGTATTGCAGCAATTTCACATGGGCTGACAATAACTACAACTTTACAAGTTTACATAGGAATTTAGAATGGAGGAACTGAATGGCAATGACGTGCATACATAAGGATTTTACATTGTTATAGAGATTTCAAAGGTATTTCTGATCTCAAACAGAGGGACGGAGAATTTTCTCAATCATAATGAAATTCTGCTATTATTCATTAAATATGAAATTGTTTTCACAATTACACATATATGACAGTAAAGGCTTTATGCATTATTACACTGGCAGTCCAATTTCTGCTCAGATAATTGCTTCTTTGATATTTGTGAAGCATCCTTCACAAATATATCCATGACACCAAGCCAACAGGGAGAAATTTGTTTGGTACTTCATTTACACTGTTGAAGACCCTATTTTGAATGGATGATTTTATTTCATTGTTAAGTATGGGTGTTTAATAATATTATCACTGCAATTCACATCATGGGCTGTAGAGGCCACTGTTGCTTTGCAGATGTTATGATGAAATATTGGGGCCTAGAAATTAGTCACTACTGTATTTTCTAGCCTTAGCAATCTCATTAAAGCTATTTCAGAGAGCTCTTAAAAATGCAAAAAATCATTAGTGCCAAATTCAAGACTGTTGCTGCAAGCAAAGCAAGTAAACAAGGCAGAACTACAAATAAGCCTTCTTTACTGAAAGCAGTAACTCTCAACTAAGTACTGTATCTGCTACAAAATGCTTTAGAGTCATGGTACATGATGCAAAGTAGATCCTAAAATATTTGTGCACGTATAAGTCCTGCTATCCCTGAAGTAGAACAAAATTACACAAGGTTTCTGAGCCCTCTGTTATTTCCTTGAACAAAGCAGGAAGGTCAGAGGGCCTTCCAGTTCTTTCTTGATCTGTGTTTTTCCCTCCATCATGAACAAAGGATTCCTTCTTGAACAAAGACCAACTAGTTTGCCAACCCTCACTAGCACCGCCTTCTCCTTAGCTGCAATAACTTCTCTTTGAAGTCCATCTAAGGGGTAGCCATGGGCACAAAACCAGCTATATTAGTCTTTTTGTTGGGTACATGGAACAGTCCACATTCCAAGCCTATTCTGACACAACCCTCAGCAACTTCACCTCTCCATAAGTGCTATTCTCCGCTCATGCAGAACTCAAGAATATGCTGCCAATATCTGACCTGCCCTCAAATTCATGGTAACTATGTCTGGCACTTATCCATCTTTTCAGGATCTCTCTGACTCCATGTCAGAAGACAGACTCAACAATGACATCTTTGATAAACTCACTGATCTCTGTAGTAGCCTCAGCTCTACCCCACCTAACCTGTCTCCTATAGTTCAGTTCAGTTTCAGTTTAATGTCATTTAGAAACCACAAATGCAATGCAGTTAAAAAATGAGCCAACGTTCCTCCAGAATGATATCACAAAAGCATATGACAAAATAGACTACACCAGAAAATCCACATAACATTTGGGAATCCCCAATCCAGAGTCCGGAGAGGCTGCTGCGTATTAATATCGCACTACCATCTTAACGAGTTTCCCGGAAAGGAGCTCCAAAACCACCAGACAAAACAAGACCAAATACTAAAGCTACAAGACCTGCACAAAACCACATAGTTACAATAGTGCAAACAATAGCATAATTGATTAAAAAAAACAGACCATGGGCACAGTAAAAATAGTCCAAAGATGTTAAAAGACTATAAGTTCGAAATAAACCACCACACAGTTTCCACAAGTCCCAGGGTCCCGACAGACTCACCATCCCACGCAGGTGGCAGAAGGGAATACCCCTGCTATGGACTTCCAAGGCGCTGCCCGACTCAGCCTCGCAGACGCAGCACACAATGGAAGCTCCGTCGAACCCAGCCTCGCAGACACAGCACACAGTAAAATCGCTCCGACCGCAGCGGACTCCGAGTCCATCGAACCTCTGAGCCTCCGACCATCCCCTCTGGCACAGCTTCTCCGAGCACCATCCTCTGCCAAGCGTATTAAGACGGCCCCACCAAGGGCCACCGGCAACATGACCCCGCGGACTGGGGGCCTGTAAAAATGCAATCCCCTTTTTCTGTATTTTTTCTTCTCCACTGCATTTGTCAAGACAAGACCTTTAACAGCAGGACATCTGAAATGTCTTACTTCTTCTAAATGCATGGCTTAGGCTCTGCTGTGGCTAATAGAGCCATTACTCATATTCCTCCACTTTCTACACATCTGCTCTCACACCCCTCTCCCCAAAACAGAAAAGCAGTCCTCATCTTTCACCTCAGCACTTTCCAGATCCAACACATCATCCTCTGCCATTGTTGCCAGCTCTAATATGATCCCACCATAATTACATCTTCCCCTTCCCCCCTTTTTAGCTTTCCTTTGGGAGTACTACCTTTGTGACTCCTGGTCTGCTCATCCCTCCCCTCCCACCTTTCCCTTTGCTTTGACACTTTCTCCTGCAATCGTAGGAAGTGTAACACCTCACCCTCTCCACCATCCAGTGCCCTAAACAGCTTTTCCAGACAAGGCAAAGGACCACCAGCACCTCTTTCAACTGGTCTACCACGTTCAGTGCTCATGAAGTGGAAAACCAAGAATAGTCCAGACAACTGGTTTTTGGAGTACTTGTGCTCTGTATACAACAGCCATCTTATTGATTGTCATTTTAATTCTCCTTCTGATTCCCTCACCGGCCAGACTGTCCTTGGCCTTCTTCATTGTTATGGAGAGGCCAAAGCAAATTGAAAGAATACCATCTCATCATATGCTTAGGTATGGATACTGATTTTTTTTTTCAATTTTAGGACACATCCATCCCTAGTGCTCTACTTCAACACACACTCACCAGTCCACACTGTTTTCTTCTCCCATTTTTCACCTTTCCCTACCTCTGGTTCCATTTGCACAGCAACCCCTGTCAACTGGTTCCACCTATTATCTACCAGCTCCTATCCCACCCCTCTCTTGTGCTGTTCTGTGCTTAAAATCATTCCTCTTCCTTTTCAGTCCTGATGCAGAATCTCAATCCAAAATGTTAGCTTGCATTTCCTTGCCTCCACAGATGCTGCCTGACTCATTGAGTTCTTTTGGATTATTTTTTTAAAATTCAAGATTGCAGCATCTGCAGTCTCTTTTGTTTTCATATGCCACTGTTTAGGTTCTGGCCCTATTGCATTCTATATGCCTTTGTTCAATCATTTTGAAACAACTTTAAGGAGAATGTAGTACATTCTAAGTGCTGCTGGGCTCCCTCAACCTTCAGATCAGAACCAGAATCACAATCAAGTTTATTATCACTGACATATAGTGCAAATTGTTGTTTTGCAGAAGCAGTACAGTGTCCTACTTGAAAAGTACTCTAAGTTATAATAAGATGTATATGAAAAATAAATAATGCAAATAGAGAGCAATATGGTGAGTTAGTTTTCTTGGGACTATTCAGAAATCTGATGGCAGAGGGGAAGAAACTAAATGTGCATCTTCAGGCTCCTCTACCTCCTTCCTGATGGCATTAATGTGAGGAGGGCCTGTCTTGATGGCTAGGGCCCCTAATGGTTGATGCTGCCATCTTGAGCAACTGCCTTTTGAAAATGTCCTCGATGGTGGGGAGACTTGGCCCATAATAGAGTCAGATAAGTCTAAACCCTCCGCTGCATTTTTGAATCCTGCGCATTGGAACTTCTGTATCAGATGGTGATGCAACCACTCAGAATGTCCTCCGTGATACATCTATATAAGTTTGGTAGAATCTTTGGTGATATACCAAATCTCCTCAGCCTCCGAATGATGTGTAGCTGCTGGCTATGCTTTCTTGATTTTCTCTTCCTGAATCCACAGTCAATTCCTTGGTCTTGTTGACACTGAATGTGCTGAGCATGTGCCAATTGAGGAAATGGTCTATTTTGAGTCACTTTTTCTGTGATTTTGAAGGGAAAGGATCACGGTCTTAAGGAAGGACTAAACTAGGAAGCCAATCGCACTTCGGAGAGCACTGCCTCAACCAGGCAGACTTCCGACCAGTTAGGCTTGGTAGATCCCTGAAATTCTCCAGCAAGTAAACTGTGCTGTCCAATGGCCAGCTACAGAAAACAGTGAGTTGATGGCTATAGTGCAAGTAGATGCAGAGTATGCAGGGATATTGAGTAGTTATTCCAGAGGGAGATACTGTGAGGTCTCAGAGAAGCCACTGATGCTCTGGGAGGAGGTGTGAATGCATAAGGACTGGACTGGACACATGCTTTTAGTTAGCAGCTGGGAGGCCACTGAGAGAAATTTTATTCTGAAGCTCAGCAACAGGTGGATGTATTTCACAAACTTCAGGAAATAGGGCCAGTTAATGAAAGTGTTTGAAAGAAGAAAAGGTTTCACCTTTGTAGAAATGCTTGAATAAGTTTAATTGTGTTATCTTTACAATGATCTTTGGGAAACGCTGAAGTATTGGGGGTGGTGGTAGAGGCTGAAACAATAAGAAATGTAAAAGACTCTTAGATAAGCATATGGGTGTAAGAAAAATGGTTTGCGTAGGAGGGAAGCGTTAGATTGATGATGGAGTATGTTTATATACAGTAGGTGGGTGTAAGATTGTGGGCTGACGGGTCTGTGCTGTGCTGTACTGTTCAAAGTTCTGTGGTCATCAGCTGCATAGATAGGAAAGCATGATTCTGGCAGAAGTTTCCAAACTGTGGTTTGTTACAATAGCAAAGTGATGTTTCACAGATTTATCTTGTTTTACCAGTCAGCAGAGGCAGGAAAGGAGGATAAACTGCTGAAGAAGATGATTTATATTGCACCACGAACTAGAAAGAAGCAGATGGAGGAGCATTGCAAATTGGACAATCAGGAAACAGCCCCAGAATAGATCAGGAAACTTCTGCATAAAAAAGTGCTGGTTGACCTAAACGGAAGTCTCCATCTACGCCAGAGAATTCCCAGTTCATGGGTTGGCATAGGATCTTGTTGGTTCAGAAGTGAGGGGCTGTTTCATGTTTACCCACATAGCAGAAACTATATTCAGAAAGAAGGTCACGAAGCATGGTAAGATCTAAAGTTGATTACCACACTTAAGATGGCAGGTCCGAAAATAATAGAAGATGCAGGCAAGCATGCAAACTATCAGTTGGGAAAAGAAGCAGAGAGGTCAAAGGTGACTAAATGTTGAGGGTGTGAATGGTCCATCAGTGACCAAGATGTCACAAGTAGGGTATGTATGGTAGATTCAGGACTGTTAAAAAATTTACATTCTGAAACCAGGGTGTGTTGGATACTGATGACAAAAAGTGTTGGAATCAAGAAATAGGCTTTGAGTAAATGAAACAAGTCTTAACAACAATATTCAGGTTACCCATCACATACCATATGCCTGATTAGTGCTGCTTTGGGAATTTCAAACTGAGAGCTTTTATTCCATAAAAGAGATGGGCAAAATTGAGGCCTGTTAATTTCATTCATAACCTGCTGTGGTGGGACCACATCACACTTGGTAGAGACATGGCTCACTAGTTACCAATGAAAGCAAATAAACTGCATGAAAACATACTTGCATAAAAATCAAAGTAAGTCCAAAGAAGTATTAAATACACAGTCAAGGAGATAACTTGGAAAAAGAGCAAGGCCTACCGAGCACGGATAGACCCTCCTGTGTGCATGTCGATATCTTCCTCCATGAATATTTTCCAGTTGTCTTTAGAAAAGCAATCGATTCGATGTTGTCGTTTTGGTGAAGGTGTTAAGGGGAGATTAGCATCTTTAAAAATGGATAGCCATGGAGCCACAGGGAATATATCCTGGGCTGTCAGAAATGTAAAGGAAGGGATTACAGAGGTCTGATCATCATTTCTGGCTCCAGGAGTGGAGCTGGAGTTGCTCAGCAGGCTAGGCAGCATGTATGGAAAAAAGTACAGGCAATGTTTTGGGCCAAATTGGGCCTTTGGCAGGTTTCAGCCAGAAATTATCAGACAGTATTAATCTTCATTTTGAAAATCACAGATCAATCAAAAATACATGCATTTGTAAAGTAAGGTCATGGTTGATAAAGTTTACTGAATTCTTTGAGGTAATACACTCAGACAAGTGAAACACACAGTTTGTTTTGAATGAACATCACTTCCTGATTGTAAGCTGTTATCACTTCCTGAGCAGGTTAATTTGGATTCAATTTGAAGCACAGAGTGGAAAGACATCCATCTCCATCCTCTCTTTATTTACCCTTGAAACAGCAATATCTGTGAGTTTTAAGTTTTTGTTAATATTGGTAAGCATTTAGTAGATATATTTTGAAGGAAGTATTATGTTTATCGTTATTGAGGCCTTATTGAGCCATGTAAAGTAACTTGTTTACTCTGCAGAGTTATGGAGTTCTAAGTATGTATATTACCTTAATTTACACTGATTATATGAATAATGAACAGTATTAGTATATTAAATTGCACAACAATTCTGTATTGAATTAAATATGTATTTACTTTCTGCAGTTTCATGAAAAAGATCTTGTTAAAAATCCTGAGGAAAGGTTGCGTCTTGGGCAGAAGCATATGAAGCAGCAGCTGACTTAGACAATGGTTAGTCTATAACCAGAATTAGTCACAACAGCCAATGCAGCTCACTAAAGAATATGTCCAAACACATTTTGGCTGTAAAAAAGACAGGTCTCCAGCTCTAAAAGGAGAAGCTGTTCACATTACACAGCCAACATGCCTCTCACGTAATCCCGGTAAAGTCATCAGGTCTGCAGCAGCAAAGACCCACAACAGTTTCCTCTTCAGTTTCCACAGCACAGGCTTTAGTCAAGAGTTGCTACTGATGCTAATTCTATGTGCACTGACATGGACCGTCTGAACTTCCATCCATCCCCAGAAACACATTTGGCAAACCAGTCTCCGCAATGCTCTCATTCAGGAGCTGCAGGCGCATTAGATTTGGCTTGGCATCTGGCTTATCAAAACCTCATCACAGCAGGACTAAAAGTGTTGGACAGCTAGTCTGCCAGTTATCTGTCCTGGAAGTTGGGCTTTAATAATGCCATGGAAGGACTAAGTGTCAAACCTAGTGAAGAGCTAGACCTTCTCTGTAAGTGGCTTGACGGGAGTCACTGTAATGTTCAAGAAGAGTTAGGGTAGTTCACATTATAATCCAGCTATGGGTTTACAAGTGCTGTGACAGAGCTGGACAAACACTATGGCTCTCCAAAGGCTATTGAAAAAACTCTAACAGATTAGATAATTTTCCAAAGCACTCACACAAAACATCAGAAGCTACAGGAGCTGGCAGATCTGTTGTTGGAACTGTAAGCTGCAAAAACATGAGGGTAGGACTGAATTTCTTGGATGTGGCACGAGGAATAAAGCTTATAGCAGAGAAACTACACAACAATGTGCAAGAACAGTGGGAACCTGAAGGGTTCAAGTATAAAATGATGCATCATACCATTTTCATTCTTTGTGGAATGCATCTGCCACCACACAGAAATGCAAAATGACCCTAGTTTTATGCTGTCAGCTTTAGGTAACACATCGTTCAAAGAGAGATCTCCAGCAAAAGTATGGAAAGCCAGAACCCTTATCATGTTCAGCATAACTGAAGTAGAAAACTGTATTATGAACCTTGATAGTCAATGCCCTGTTCATAAGAAACCTCAACCCCTGAGGAAATGCAAGGATTCAAAGAAAAACCACTTGCAGACTGGAGGCATTTTCTAAAGGAACATTCATTACGTTTCAAATGTTGTGCTTCAACAGCACTTCACCAGTCCAAGCAAAGGATTGTAAGGCTATTAAGCACTGCACCTAGTGCAAAAAGTGAACAGCACGTATCAGCACTTCATTCAGGGCCAGCAGCTTGGGCTAGCACTGGTTCCAGTACACTTGCGTCAGAGTATGGCAGGAAGCCAGTAGAGGATCCATCAGATGTCGCTACTCTCTCATCCACAGAGGTCAGTGGGAAAGGCTTCCAAGGCAAATCCTGCTCTGAAGTATGCCTAGTCAACATATATGCAAAAGGACCTCCTGAGCAAAAAATAAAGCAAAATGCAATATTGAATATTGAATATTGCTTTGGGCAAAATTAACGTTCTTTGATATATTTGGTATTCAAAGTTCTGTTTCCCTAAACACGCTAAAGACTCATTCTGGAGCATCAGAAGTTGCAAGAAGAAGAGCCAGTGGATTTGTCATGGACTCAATAGGAGGGGGAATTCTGCTTATGTTTGCAAACCCTCATTGAGTGTGACCATATTCCCAACAATAGGGATGAAATACCAACTCTTGAAGCCGCATGCTGTCATTCCCATCTCAAGGCCATAGCTGACAAGATTCCCCACTTGACTCTGCTTGAGATTCTCCTGTTGCTTGGCAGAAACACTGCCGGTGCATGTAAGGTAGGTGACCATGTGCAATGGTCAGCATAATGCACCTTATGCCCAGCAAATGGTTTTGGGTTGGGTCACAGTGGTGAAGTCTGCTATGATGGAGCTTGTCAGCTCACTGTCAGCTTATTTAAGACTGGTTTGCAAGTCATCGCAGGTTCTGTCAGAGTACAGTCTATATGAAAGGGAAGATTGTAGATAAGCAAGCTGAGCACACTGACATACTTACCTCTAATCTATCAGATTTAGGCAAGCTAGTCTTCTGTCACTCAGAAGCTGATATTAAGCTAACACCTTCCATTGAAGATAAGGTCTTCCTCTGAATCATGAACAAGGAGTTTAAGAAAGGCAACTCAAACAGTCGGGTAGCTCCTCTTCCCCTTCACTCTCCACAACATCTCAGACCAAACAACAGGGAGCAGGACCCTGGCTGACATGTGTCCCTTAGTCACACATTGAGAAGGAAACCAGAAATGAAGGATCATTATGTAGAGTTCATGGAGAGATTCTTCAGGAAGAATCATGTGGAAATAGCTCCTCCACCAGATCATATCAAAGAAAACAGGTATTGCCCAATGATGGTGTTTACCACCTCCAAAAACCTGCACAAATGCAAATTGCCTTTGATTCAAGGCATATCACTGAGCAATGGGCTTTTTCGGGGTCCAGAACTTAATAACAATTTTCTCGGGGTCCTCGTGCACTTCAGAATGGAGTCCATTGCAGTGAAGGCAGACATTGAACAAATGTTCCACAGCTTCAAAGTTCAAAGTAAGTATGCTATCTAAGTACATATACATCACCTTATGCAACTCTAAGATTCATTTCCTTATGGGCATACACAACAAATCCAGAATAGAATAATAACAATAATAGAATCAATGAAGGACCACACTAACTTGGACAGTCAAACAGAGTGCAAAACAAAAACTGTGCAAATACAAAAAGAAAGAAATAACAATAATAAATAAATAAACAAACAATAGATATCAAGAACATGAGGTGAGGAGCCCTTGAAAGTGAGTCCATACATTATGGGGACATTTTAATGATGGGGCAAGTGAAGTTGAGTGTATTTATCCCCTTTGATTCAAGAGCCTGATGGATGAAGAGTGACAACTGTTCCAGAACCAGAGTGCCAGAACAGTTAGTGAAGAGGTTGTGAAGGCAGATGTTGGTAAGACCCCTGTTATGACATGGACCCATCCATGTCAGCTTCTGAGGTTTAGATTCTCTAACTCCCCAGAATATGGACGGCTGGTGTGGCCCCTTTAAAGATTCAGGACAGCTCACCTAATTGACAATCATGTTTTGGGCGTCTAAGATTGTGCATTTAAGGAGCAGCTGAACTGAGAATTGGGGCTCAATTATAAGCCTACTTGTGATTTCGTCTAGTGTTGGTTTTGTGCTCAGATACTTGATCCCGTTTGAAACCATGTCTTCATCCTTGCCGTGGATATTCCAGCATTTGGGTCCAAGCCATTCTCATCCTGGATTCTTGTTACAGTACGATTGAGCCAGTATGGACCCAGAGGGGTATCAGAGTCTCTTGTCCACTGTGACCAGTCACAGCAAAGATATTTCCTGACAGAGCCTGGAGACACATGACTTCCAGGTAGCCATTGGTCAACTTTTGCAAGGAGAAGGCCAGAGATGCTTGGGAGAACTAGTCGGTCCCACTCTGGAGCCAGTACGTCTTCCAACCCCAGAGAAGTTCGATGGTGACTCGGATTCTTACCGTTGCTTCCTCATCCAGTGCTCTTTAGTATTTGAGATCTAGTCATCCTGGTTCCCTTAAGACTGTGGAAAGTTGGGAAGTGTTTCATTACCCTACCGGAGCAAGCCAAACCTCAGACTGACATATGAAGGTTCGATGGGGGAACAGTCAGGAGCTGACTATGCAATCTATTTTCAGACCTTGGCCCATGAGAGTGGTTTGAAATGTGAGGCTTTGACAATGCTATGCCACCACAGACTCCAAGATAAACTGAAGCATGCCTTTGCCTTTGGAAAGCCAGCAGAGAACTTAGAGGTTCTCACTGACCAGTCCATCCATCTCGATAATCATCTGGCAGACTATAAGTGGGACGCCATCATGAGGATGAGGAGGGCTAGCCCAATCAACGCATCACTGTTCCACTCCACAACCTTGGACCATGGCCAGCCCATCGCCTGCTCAGGATCCAACTGAATCCCTGCACGTTGATTGCACTAGGCTCTCCGTGATGAGAGGTCCTCGCGTCAGAGTGAAAGCTGCTGCTTTTACTGCTGGGATGCGGTGGGCAAACGAGCTGCAGCTCTAGAGATGTCCAGTAAAATGGGGCTTCATTGTGGGTGTTTGTCCGGGTTCGAATTAGTTGATTACTGTGTGATTGTTCTAAGAAATGAATAAGTGGTTTGTGTTTAAACCTGTGTTAAATTATTGTCTGGGAGAAAGTGATTAAGATACATGGTTGTGGACGCTGCAGGGATTAGGTGTTGCTTTGATTCAAAGAGATTGCCCATAACTAATGCTTGCATTCTGAACCAGGTGGATATCCATAGCCCAGATGATGTATTGATTAGGGTTTTAAGTGCTGTTAAAGAATTAGTGAAAGTTATGATCATGGAATGGCAGCCAAGGATGTGGTTCTAGCTCAGACATGCAATGACATGATTTGAGTGGATCTGCCTAGTACCACTGGAGTCCTGGGAGAGGGAGAGCCATGGGCCATCCATACTTTCAGAGAAGGGAGGAGTGTAGGTGAGTATGCCGAATTGGAAGTCGAGTTTTCCATAGCTGATGGGAGAGACTCCAAAGAAAAGTTGCCCCTTTCTGCGGAGTGAGGGGAAGGAGCTGTTTGATGTGGAAAGTCTAACGAATCCTTCAGCGGTTGAGTTAAATTCTGAGATCTTTTGGTTATCACATCACCGGTTGATAAATGCAGAAGAGTGTCAGTGGAGAGCCAAAGTTATTGTAGGCTGAGAGTGTTCTTTGGGGTCAAGTTCACATCTGATGGGGAAGAAGAATATGAGGCTTGGGCTGAGCAGTGCTCGGATAACATGAAAAAACTGAGACTGCTGGACAGCTTAAAGGGGCTGGCAGCTGATATAGTGAAGTTCTTCAAGGTAGAAAATCCATTAGTCATGTCAGCTAATTACCTACAACCTCTGCAAGATGCTTTTGGCACTGCTGGAAGTGCAGCCAATCGAAGTTTAGGTACACATTTCAGGCGGAAGGAGAGAATTGTCTACTTACATTTTCACGCTGGAGAAGCTGCTACACTGTTTGTGCCACAAAGGGGGCATTAACTCTCTTAGAAAAATTGCTTGAGGATGGAGTGAGTTCTGAAGGAAGTGATTTCACATCATGTGATTGTTCATGGTCCATAGGTGCATCCTCCTCCAACTTGTCTCGAGTTACTCAGAGAAGTTAGAGAGGAAGGAAATGCAATGGAGGAGCAGGAGGCCTCCATCAGCAGGCAAAGTCCTTGGTAGTAGCCTCTGTAGCTGAAGTGACCCCCGATGTCACACAAGTGGAAGTTTTGCAGGATGTCATGGAAGATTTGAGGGCCAAGGTATTCTGATGCTCTCGGTTGGTACTGCCACCAAGCATGACAAAGCCAAAAGAAAGCTGGACCCACTTGTGGGATGTAGCAAGACAAGGGCTGCTACTGAGCGAGGTCCTTTGAACAGAGAAGTGATCAACATTTTTTGGTACAACTATGGCGAAGATAGGCATTTCAAGCAGGAGTGTAAAGGACATGAAAATCTATGGAAAGTAAATCAACAGTTACTCAAACAAAAGAGGTAAAACTATGGAATGGAATGGGCTGATGTTCCTATCAGTGTATCAAGGGAAATACTAAAGTACCAAACACTATTCATGAAGGTTTAGTGGGACCAAGCTCTGCGGTATCCATTCTTGTGGAAACAAATATTGCCATTATGAGAAGGCTCGTCAGAGCACGCAAGGAGAGAAATTTTGAAAAGCTTGTCCATTTACCCTGTGTTCAGAGCTGTTTTGAGAAGGTGCAAGTTCCTCCTAAGCAGGATGATGTACAGAAACAAGGAACTGCTGATACACCCGGTCTAAACCTGTCATGTTATGGTCTGGAGGAGTAGCTAAAATAACACGAACCCTCAAACTTGCCAGAATATCCGGGGAATGGAAAAAGAGATTCATTGAGAAGATGTTGGGATGCAAAGATGCATTTTCTACTAACGAGTCTGATGTTGGTTACTCTTGGAGTACTTGCCACACTTTTAGAGTGACCAAGGAATCCTCCCCAGACCAGACAATGAGAGAATGAGATGTTTAGTTCAGGAGAAAACCAAGGAGCTGCCCAAGCAGTATGGAATTCTAGCAGCTAAGATAAAGGGCTCCAGCTGCCAGGTCCCATCTAAGGGGAAGGCTCTAAGGAGATTCTTGGAACCTAGTCCCAGAAGCACAAGGACCATTTGTCACACCTTGCTCCGGTGTCTGTGGAAATGGATGAGGATTTGGAATGTAATTTGAACTCTATTTTCACTAAAGACTCTTGCGGATCTATATGGGAGACCCTGGGGTCTGCTGAAGCACCCCCGCTACTGACGGAGGCTCCGGAGTTATTTTTGGTGGAAGGTTTGGGGATAATTGTAGCACCCAAGCTAGTAGAAATCCCTCCTGTCTACAAGCAAGAGGTCTTCATTAAGGGAAAAGCCTTGACTCTTTCACTGCACCGACCCTATGACTGTGCAATAGACAAGTACATGTCCTCTGCAAGGTTGATTATACACACTTTCAGGCCCAGGGAGAAGTGCTATGGAGGAGTACATAAAAGAGGCTCTTGCTCTGGGATTCTTTTGACCTCCACCTCTCCAGCCAGTGCTGGCTTCTTCTCCATACAGAAGAAGGTTGGGAGACTGTGGTCATGCACTTTTTTATAGCGAGCTGATTGTATAACAGTCAAGAATTGCTTCTATCTTCCACTCATGAACACTGCTTTTGCGATTCTCCAAGGGACAAGAGTATTCTTGAAGCTAGACTTGCGGAGCACGTACAACCCAGATGGTGTAAAGGAGGCTAATAAGTGGAAGGTGGCATTCAACAATGCTCTATGAATTTCTGATCACGTCCTTTGGCGTTATGAATGCTCCAGCAGTTTTCCAGGCCCTTATAAACAACATATTCCGGGATGGTCTTCGTAAGTACGTCTTCATCCACCTGGAAGACATCCTAATTTTCTTGAAGTCCATGGAGGAGTACATTATTCATGTCAGAGATATCCTTAAGAGGCTTCTTGATCATGGATTTTATGTCAATCTGGAGAAGTCTGAATTTCATGTAACCACTATTTCTTTTTTGGGCATCATCATTGCTAATGACAATCTCAAGGTGGACCCTAATAAGATGCAGGCAGTCGAAGATTGGCCATCGCCATCCAATATGATGCAGGTCCAATGATTCCTGGGATTTGTCAACTTTTATGGAAAGTTATCAGAAACTTCAGCTCGGTGGTAGCACCTTCCCTTTATCATGGAGGTGACTGCCTTGGAGATTGAAGTGGGTACTGCGTGGTCTCAACGGACACCTTTGGACAATAAACTGCACCCATGTGTGTTCTTTTCCATACGACTATCCCTGGCGGAGGTGAGTTATAACATTAGAAATGGAAAGCTGCTCACGGTCAAGTTGGCTCTGCAGGAATGACATCACTGGCCACTGGATCCTTTCATCGTATGGACAGACACAAGAGCCTGGCTATTATTCAGGAGACCAAGGGAATGAATTCCAGGTTGGCCAGGTGGTCTGTTTTCTTTAATTGTTTTAATTTAATCATGACCTATTGACCAGGATCTAAGAACCAGAAGCCAGATGCCTTGTCCTGTCAGTTCGACAAACCCAAACAAGAAAAGCTGCCTACCACCATTTTGCCTCAGGTGATGGTGACAGTGCCAATTTGTTGGGGAATCAACACACTTGTCTGCAAGGTCCAGGCATAAGGGGAGATTCCTCAGAATAGTCCTCTGGGTCGGCTGTTTGTTCCTAGTCCCATCTGGTCTCAGGTTCTTCAATGGGGACATGCATTGAGATGGGCTTCTCATGCAGGGATCACCAGGACCTATGAGTTCATTAGACAAAGATACTGGTGGCCTGGAATGGCAAGCGAGGTCTGCCAATACACGTTAGCATATGAGGTGTGCGCCCAGAACAAGGAACCTCGCACCCAGCCTCAAGGGCTCCTTCACCATTTGTCTGTTCTAGAAAGACCATAGGCTCTCATCTTGATGGACTTTGTCCTGGGTCATTCTCCTTCCAGGGGAAGACTCTTATCATGGTAATTTTCCATCATTTTTTGAAGGCTTGCAAATTCATAGTCAGCTCCATCTTGGGTACTAACCTACAAAGTACCCAGGTCATCTTTCTGTGTCTCAGAAAGGCAGCTTCCATTATTAAGGACCTCCAGCACACAGGGCATGCCCTTTTCTCACTGTTACCATCAGGTAGGAGGTACAGGCATACACTCAGCGATTCAGGAACAGCTTCTTCCCCTCTGCCATCCAATTCCAAAATAGATATTGAACCTGTAAACACTACCTCACTTTTTTAAATGTATATTATTTCTGTTTTTGCAAGATTGTAAATCTATTCAGTATATGTATACTGTAACTGATTTACTTTACTGCTGCTGCTTAGTTAACCAATTTCAGAACACATGCTGGTGGTAATAAACCCGATTCTGATTCTGATATATATCCCGTGCCTTTCAAATTGCTTCCAGAAATCCCAGCCATTGTTGCTCTGCTGTCATTCCTGCCAGTGTTCTTTTCCTGCCCCTCCACCAGCTTCTCAGCCATGCATTCATTTGCCAAATTATCCTTTTTCTACCCTCACTGGTGTGTAGCACAGGCAGCAATCCAGAAAATACTAATCCTGCTTCTCAGTTTTCTAGCTCTCTATATTTTCTTTAAGAAGGCTTCGGGTCTGATCACCATATCTAGTGTACTGGGAGTAAGCCATGTTTCGATCAGACATAGAATACAGCAGTCTCTCATTTCACTGCAATGCAGCAATCTTACCTACAGGTCCTCAATTTTGTTCTCCAACGCCTGCACATTTGCCAACAAGATGCAGGGTAGAGTGGCATCTCATTCCTTTGTATTTCAGCCTGGCTTGGACTTCCAACCCACAAACCCCACACCTGGCTCATTTCCAGCCATGGTGATGAACTTTTGTCCACTTGAAGTTGCCATACCTGCTAGCTTGAGTGTTAAATTCATGTAATCCATATAAGATTATGTAATCTATAGATCATTGAGTTGATTTAAAAGTATGTTACTTAAAGGGAAATTACATGCTTCAGATCTCAGTGAAAGTAATTCAAAAAAGGTATATTTTATAAGTATTCCATCTAGCCCGCAGTAGTTCGCCATGGTTCACAGAAACTTCCAAGTGAGAGAGTATCTTCAAGATTCCCTAAGACTCTTGTGGCTTCATTTCCAATCACAGAACACTGAGATTCTGGAGAACTGCATGAGAGCTGATGTATTTTGTAACTGTCCCACACCAGCCTTAAGAGGAAAGCTATTGAGTGGGTGAAGGAGTTCAGGACTGAAGCACAGAGGTACATACAAAGGCATTTCTCTATTGACATTGGTCTGAAATAAGTGCAGAAGAAGCAGACAGCGTGCTAAAAGCAGCACAAGACATGTCAGCACAGTTTAATCTCAGAGGGCATAAGATCATATCCAATGATGATGAGGTGATGCAGCATTTCCCATTTGAAGATATGGCCGAATGTCTACAGAAACTTGGTCTTCAACAGGATCTTCCTCCTATGCAGCATAGTCTGGGCCATAGATGGGCCCAAGTTACTGACACCCTTACGTTCCAGGCCACTGATACCGATAGACCCTTTATGCATTATTATGTGCTATCAACTATCAACAGCCTATTTGACCCTCTTGGACTTGCTGCCCCAATCAGTATCCAGGGATGCTTCATGTTCAAATAGTTGACTTCGGACATGTCCCACTCCCTAAAGGGAAACATGAGCCCTCGCAGCAATTGTGCTCTTCTTTTCAGCATCTTAAAGATCTGAAAATTCCAAGAACCTACACAACAATTATGCTATCTAGACCATAAGACCATAAGATATAGGAGCAGAATTAGGTCATTTGGCCCATCAAGTCTGCTCTACCATCTCATCATTGCTGATCAGTTTTCCCTCTCAGTCTCAATCTCCTGCCTGCTTCCTATATCCATTTATGCCCTGACTAATCAAAAATCTATGAACTTCTGCCTTAAATATACCCAATGGCTTGGATGCCATGGTGCCTTTGACAATGCATCTTACAGGTATACCACTCTCTGGCTAAAGAAATTTCTCCTGACCACTTTTCTAAATGGACATCCCTTTATTCTGAGGCTCCCCCAGATTAGCAAACATGCACTCCATATCTACTTTATCGAGGCCTTTAAACATTTGACAGATTTCAATGAGGTCGCTGCTCATTCCAGTGAGTGGAGGTCCAGAGTCATCAAATGCTTCTTGCATGATAAGATTTTCAATCCCAATCATTTACATGAATATCCTTTGAAGCCTAATGTCAGCACATCCAAAACCGCTCATGATACTCCAAATGAAGCCTTGCCAGTGCTTTATAAAGCATCAACATCAAAAATATACGTTAATATTCTATTCCACTCAAAAGGAATGATAACATCACATTTGTCTTCCTCACCCCAGACTCAACCTGCAAATTATCCTGCAGTGAATCCTGCACAAGGACTCCCAAGTCCCTTTGCACCTCAGATTTTGGAATGCTCTCTCAATTTGGCAGATAGTCTACACCTTTATTTTTTCCACCAAAGTGCATGACCATACACTTCTTGACACTATATTCTAGCTGCCTCTTCTTTGCCCATTCTCCTGAGAAATTTATCTTGGTGCATAGTATTATACATAAACACAGCAAGGGCAGTAGAGAAGATGTTAATAAATTCAAATTCAAAAATAAATTTTTATCAAAATACATACAGTATAGTATATGTCTCCACATACAACACTCAGATTCGTTTTCTTGTGGGAGTACTCAATAAATACAATAGCATAATAGAATTAATGAAAGACTGCACGCAACATTATGGACGAGCAATCTATGTGTAAAAGAAAACAAACTGTGCAAATACAAAGAAAAAAAATAGTTATAAATAAATACCAATAAATATCACGAACATGAGATGAAAGTGAGTGAAGTTACCATACTGGTTCAAAAGCCTGATGACTGAAGGGTAATAACTGTTCTAGACTCTGGTTGCATGGGTCCTGATGCTCCCGTACCTTCTACCTAATGGCAGCAGCGAGAAGAGAGCATAACCTGGGTGGTGGATGCTTTCCTCTGACCATGCTCTGCGTTGATGTGTTCAATGGCGGGGAGAGCTTACCCTGTAATGGATGGGCCATATACACTACTTTTTGTAGGATTTTCCATACAAGGGAATTGGTGTTTCCATACCAGGTCATGATGCAACCCAGTCAATATACTCTCCATCACACATCTACAGAAGTTTGTCAAAGTTTTAGATGTCATGCTGAAGTTTTTCAAATTCTTAAGGAAGCAGAGGCACTGCCGGGCTTTCTTTGTAATGGCACTTACAGTATGTGCTGGACCCGGGACAGATCCTCTGAAATAATAACACTGAAGAATTTAAAGTTGCTGACCCACTCCACCTCTGATCCCTTGATGGTCCTCTGATTTCCTCCTCCTGAGGTCAATAATTAGCTCCTTGGTCTTGCTGACATTGAATGAGAGATAGTTGTTGTGGCACCACTCAGCCAAATTTCAATTTCCCTCCTACCTGCTGATTTGACACTACCTTTGATTCAGTCAATGTCAGTGGCGTCATCAGCAAACTTAAATATGGCATTAAATTTGTGCTTAGCATCACAGACTTAAGTATAAAGTGAGTAGATCAAGGGGCTAAGCACATGGCCCTGTGGTGCTCTTTTGCTGAAGGAGATCACGTAAGGATCAAAACTCTTTATCAGTAAAGTGTGAAGAGAAAAGGGCCTTGTACTGTGTGTCCATGTTTCCCTAAGACAAAACAGAAACTGTGGATAATGTGAATAGAATGGCAAAAGTGATGCCTTTATTTATTAGGCAAGGCACAGTTTGTAAGAGGAGGCAGCCATACAACATTAGATAGGCCTGCATTTCAGTACTGCTTTACATGAAGATGTGATTAAACTGGAGGAGGTGCAGAAAATGTTTACAAGGACATTGTCAATACTGAAACATTTTAGCTAACAGGGTAGTCTGGATAGGCTCCAGTTGTTTTATTCTAAACAAGAGGTTGCTGAGGGGAAAATTAAGTGGGGTGTATAAGATCGAGTGTCCAAAGCAACTTATTTTCATGAGCGTAGATTTAAAGTGACCGATAAATGGATTAGAAACATAGAAAGATAGAAACATAGAAAACCTACAGCACAATACAGGCCCCTTGGCCCACAAAGTTGTGCCAAACACGTCCCTACGTTAGAAATTACTAGGCTTACCTATAGCCCTCTATTTTACTAAGCTCCAAGTACCTATCTAAAAGCTTCTTAAAAGACCTTATCATATCTGCCTTGGAGGATAGATAAGGAAAATAGTTTTCAATCAGCAAATGGTTGGGGTTTGAAACTCACTGCCTGAAATGATGGTAGAGGCAACAATCTCATCACAGTTCGTCTGCTTAGTGTGTGCTTGAGAGCTGTGACTTAGAAAGCATAGGACCTAGTGCTGGAAGCTGGGATTACCCCAAACATTCTGTCCCAAATGGCACAGGTGGGTTAGACTAAATATGTTCCTGCTGCTTAGCAAAACTTTCTATGTGTAGAGTAACAAATACAAAATGCTGGAGGAACACAGCAGGTCAGGCAGTATCTATGGAAAAGAATAAAACAGTCAATATTTTGGGTTAAGTCCCTTCATCAGGACTGGAATGGAATGGGAAAGATGCTTGTTGAAGGGTCTCTGCCCAAAACATCAATAGTTTATTGCTTTCCATAGATACTGCATGACCTGCTGAGTTTCTCCAGCATTCTCTATGTGTTAATCTGTAAGTCCAGCATCTGCAGAATCTCTTGTGTTTATTATGTTTGTGTATATGATGCCTTTAAGAATTAGTTTGTATTGTATTGTATGTATTATATTATATTGTATTAGCTTGTATTATATTGTTATAGGAGTTATTGATGTTCAGTTGAAAGTTACCGTCTTGTAGTGAAAGATGTCTTGTTTATAACTCTACGCCTGTTTACTTGCCTAGGCTTACAGCAACAAAGAGCAACAGTTGAATGTCCACATTTGTAACAAGTTATGTCGCAGCTCTGGACTCAGGAGGTGTACCTCAAAGAGCCACACCAAATCAACTCTTCCAACCAGTGGCTCAGAATGAATGCATCAATGGTAGACAAGGGCAGAGGTTTCATGGAAAACCAGCTCAGAGCAGGTTTCTTACCGAGTCTCATGCTACTCTGACGTGGCAATCATCATCATCATCGAGTCCAAATCCTGGAAGTCACCAGCAAACAGCATTGTGCAAGTAGCTAGAGCAGGACAACAAGCGTGGCTCATAAGCAACATGTAGAGTGTAATTGGAGATAGACAACAAATTTTGGCCTTGTCCACAAAACCCAGCATCCAAAGACATAAGGGAATTTTAAAGAAATATGTCACTGCATTGAAAGAAATAGAATAAAAATTGGTTAGGCTCTGCAAAGGATAGCAGAGATGGAATCTCGTAAATCATAGGACCTCATAAATCAAAACTTTGTGAGTTTTGACATGGAAGTGGACTCTTTGGCGCAATTTGTCCATGTCAACAAAGGACCCTTGCTGAGCTAGTCCCATTTGCCTGAATTTGGACCATATTCCACTTAACCTGTTCTATACATGCATTACAACTCATGTTCTCATTATCATTTACTTATTCTTTATAAATATTATTGCATTTTTGGTTTTTCTTAGCTCAAGCTGGTAAAACCTGAGATACGGCACAGCCAAGTGAACTCGTTTCTCAATTGCTAGGAACTTGTGGAAGTTTCTACTTGTGTTTTTCATTGTGGTTTTATGGAGATATGCATAAATATTGCTGTTTAATATGACTGAGTAGTGGCTTTATTATCTGGCAGTTGTATATATTACTGTTACAATGTATACCCTGTTTGTGTTCCATAGTCTTTGAAATTCATCTTTTAATTTGGCATATTTCCGATGTTTTTAACTTATTGATTTCTGTATGTTATGTGTCCTTGGAATGGTGATATCTATTAACTAAGTTGCTCTTGCCTGTGTATCCTGTAATATTATATTTGGATGGTTATAATGGATAGCCCTATCTGTAAAAATAGGTCAATTGTAATGTAATTTGTAGTACTCTGACTTGAAAACTGGATCAGGCTTGTATTTATAAAACGGTATGGATTTTTTAATGAATTTGTATTTTAAAGCAAGATTTTGGTGAGTGATGTTTGCCACTTGATTGTGCTTGTGTAAGTAATCAGATTGAGTTAAACTGCTACAACATTGTGTAATGTATTAGATTGTGTCTGGTTTCTCCTGCTATTTCCTGCATTTATCATCTTGAATTTGTTGGCTCTTTATTACGTGTTTTTGATAATTTTTTGTGCAAACAACTTGGTCCTGTATTGCCACAAGGAACCCCTCTGATTCTGAGAAAAGGTCTCCAACTCCAAGCTAGGATGCTTCCTTTTTGACATCTAATCTGCTCAGATCTTCCATGGGGGTCATGCTCTTCCTTTGCTTAACTTTTTCTTCAATAGTGATAATTTCTTCATTTTCCTTGGTTGTGCTTTCATTTAAGTTTAGTAGTGTGTACTTGGTATTAGAATTGCATTTACCCACGTGGAGTGCTAAATCCTGTTTTCATTGAAGAAAATATATCTTTAAAAGTTTTATTTGACTGTTATGTACTTTTTTCAGTCTGTTATTCCTTTTCCTCCTGCATTCGAGTGTACATAGCATTTTTAAAAATCTGTTATTTCAGTTCTTATTTTTCGTTGTAGATTTTCCAGATTGGAAAAATAATGCTTTCATATGAGTGTAATGAAAATGTTTATTGCCTTTGTTATATTTTTACTGTTGAGCTCTGTTTGGCAGATTTTATTAAGCCTTGAAGTAAATTCTGTCAGAAGTTTTCCCATTATCATAGTCTGATCTGTTTTCTTTGCTTGTTGATATAATGAATACTTAGCACATTTCATATTCAGTAGTATTGTGTCCGGCTGCTTTGTTTTATATTCTACTATCTTTATTGCACCTTTCTTTATGTTTAATGTTCCGCACTTACCTAGTCCAAAGTTCATGTTTATATCTTTATAATGTAGTTCAACTATTTGAATTAATTGTTTTAGCTTTACTAATAGAGAAGCATATAATTTCAAATCATCCCTGTATAGAAGGTGTGTCAATGTATAGTTTGTTTGGTTGTCTCTGATTTGATACCCTATTTTCATCCAATTCAGTAAATTAGAGAGTGGGTTTAAAGCTAGACAAAACCATAGTGGGTTTAAAGAGTTGCCCTAAAAAATGTCTCAGCTTATTTTGATAACAGTGATTGTTTTTCTTTGTTGTTAATAGATAGGGTGATTATATTATACCAATGCTTTATCAGATGTTTTAGGAATTTCACAAGTATTGCGTGTAGTTTATATGTATTAACGGATTCCATTAACCGTGAGTGCGGGACAGAGTCAAATGCTTTTAGGTAGTCAATATAATAAAATGGAAACTTTCTGCTTTTCCACTGGGCTTGATTTAGAATTACACAATCTATTATCAGTTGTTTGCTAGTTCCTTTCATACCCTTATGGCATCCTTTCTGCTTTTCTGTAAGTATATTGTGGTTATCTAAGTGAGTAGTAATTAGCTGTGAGATGCGTGATGTTACAAGTTGTAAACAAGTAATAGAATGGTATTTTGATGGGACATTTATGATTTCTCCTTTAGTTAAGAGATATGTTTTATCTTCTTGGGCATAGCCAAACACACTAATTTCTCAATTGCTCGGAACTTTCAGGCTGTTTTAGAGGTGTTTTGTATTGTGGCTTTCCAGAAATTTACATAAGTATTGTTGTGTAGGCCTAATTGTTTAATGCTATAGTGTAATGACATTGGGATGATACCAGTTGTAGATATTACTTCTGGGACAAAGAATTTTCTTGTTCATGTTCCATAGTCCTTCTATTTTCTCTTTTAATTCAGCATATTTTT
Source organism: Hypanus sabinus (assembly GCF_030144855.1). Classification (NCBI taxonomy): domain Eukaryota; kingdom Metazoa; phylum Chordata; class Chondrichthyes; order Myliobatiformes; family Dasyatidae; genus Hypanus; species Hypanus sabinus. The sequence continues at coordinate 153,563,356 of NC_082707.1, read as the reverse complement.
GGTGTTCTTCACTTTTGATTTCTGTGTATTATGTGTGTTTAGAAAGGCTATATCTATTACGTAAGATGTTCTTGCGTGTTTATGCTGTGATATTATATCTGAATATGCATTGTCCTACCTGTAGTAAAGGATGACTATTATCACCATTATTACTAGTTTTTCTTGGACTGCCTGCTTTTGCACATTGGTTGTTTGTCAGTCTTTGTGTGAGGTTATTCATTAATTCTATTGTATTTCATTGTTCTACTGTGAATACCTGCAAGTAAATAAATCTTAGGGTTGTGTAAAGCAACATATAAGTAAAAACACAAAATGCTGTCAGAACTCAGCAGGCCAGACAGCATCTATGGGAGGAGGTAATAACGATGTTTCGGGCTGAAACCTTTCATCAGGAGTCATCTAAGTACCTTGATAAAAAATTACTTTGAACTTAGATTTATACAAACGGCTTTTTAAGCACTACAATTGTATCCACTGCTCCCACATCTTCCGGCAGTTCATTCCATATACCCACCATCCTCTGTTCTTTTAAAAGAATAGTTTGAAGAAGCTACAAGGAAGAGTTCTTTTTAACCTAAGGGGAACATTTGCATTATATACATTTCTCCATAGAGTCTCTACATTCCAACTGCAAGTTTTAGTTGAGTCTGAACTTATTATTGTGCAGGCAAACCCTGAGTCCTTCTCCATCAAAATAATCTTTTTGTGGAGAATGGCTGAGCTTAGCTAGCAAGTTTAGGAATCATGCTTTGTTTATGAGTTATGAAACGTTGCAGCTCAGATGTGGAACAATGCTGGAAATCTGTACTAAACCACAGGCAAATTTCAGAAGATCCCCCGCTGGTCACCAGACCGTGTTATCCTGACTGAGTGAGTCATATGTTTGACTTCAAACTAATTCTCCAGCTCCTCCTCTCATATTCAGCCTTCAGTGGTCAAATTGACTCCATCTCCACAGATCTTTTTAAATAAAGAAACTTGACTTGGTAATGACCCCTGCTGAGTTCAAATGAATATGTTGCTACAGTAGTAATAGGCAAGAATGATAATCATAATTTCAAATGTTTAATTGTTTCCAACACACTCAGACACTCTGTTTAAAATGTCAGCAACACCTACTAGTCCTGCTATCTTATGGATGTATCCCACTGAGATTACAAATAGCTCAGTGTTAATACATCATACTGGATGAAATATGATGATAGTTTGCCAATGATCTTCAGTCATAGCAAAATGGCTGCAGGTGTTATTTCAAATCATATTTTTGCAATTTATCGAAGCTTAATTACGTCATTTCTTGAATAGTGAAAAAAACAGCAGAAGTACTTTTATTCATTTGTAGTTTGCAAAAATTGATGATCTATTTTCATTCAATGGGAACTTTATTAGATACCCTTGTACATCTGCTTATTAATGCAAATATCTAATCAGCTAATCATGTGGCAGCAAATCAATGCATTAAAGCATGTTAATATGGCCAAGAGTGTCAGTTGTTGATCAGACCAAACATCAGAACGGGAAAGAAATATCATCTAAGTGACTATGACTATGGTGTCAGACAGGGTGGTTTGAGTCTCTCAGAAATTGCTGATTTCCCAGGATTTATATGCACAACAGTCTCTAGAATTTATAGACAATTATGTGATGAACAATAAACTCCCAGTGAGTGATTATAATTTGTATTACATTCTTAGTTGAACTTAGACTTTTTAATTAAAAACACTTTAAACTGAACTTTAGTTTAATTATTTGCACTTTCCTTTCAGTAGATTTACTTAATTATCATTTGCTTTAGCTGAAAGTTTACAAGGCAAATAAATGACCCTTTAATAGCAGTAAGGATAATTTTTCTTGTAAAAGGCTAAAAGATTAAAATGAATTGTGAGACTTACGGAACAACGTTGCTTGGTTTTCCAATACAATGCCACATAGCTTGGTTTCAGAATGACATTCTCCGTTTAATGACTTCATGCTGTTAAGGTTGCCAGTGTTTGTAGGCGTGACCCTGAACTCTGCTCTGGAAGGAATCATACCACAACTCAAGAAGCAAACATCCAGTTGGGGTGAGCTGGGTTGGAGAATGGTCTTGTGGATTGGGGAGGCTCATGAGAATAGAGGCAGGCTATTGAAGAACAGGTCACATAGGAGGCATATCCCTTGTGCTTGATGGCACTATTGGCAGGGAAAAAAACACACACAATGCTGGAGGAACTCAGCTGATCAGGCAGCATCTATGGAAAAGATTAAACAGTCCACATTTTGGACTCCTGAAGAAGGGTCTCAGCCCGAAAGGTTGATTGTTTGCTCTTTTTTATAGATGCTGCCTGACCTTCTGAACTCCTCCAGCATTCTGTATGAGTTGCTTTGGATTTCCAGTATCTGCAGACTTTCTCGTGTCTGTGATTAACTGATGGCAAGCAGTTACCAAGTTGGTTATGAGGATGTCAGATGCAGTGTATGAATTCCTGCAAAGCAGGAACTGTTTTTTTTTGTTCTGGACTGAAGGTAGATGAGATCTTTTCTCCTGCATTAAGTACTTGAAGTGGTTTTCCTAATGAAGTCATGAAAACAGTGAGATTTGATGGAGATCAGCAATGGTAGCCTGAAAAACTCCTCTAGCTAGGAAGCTAAGAATCAATGTAACTCTGCCATTGTTCGCAAACCTGCTCAAGTGTTTTATGTAGCTGTATTTGAGTTGGTAGGAGGTCAGAGATGTCAGTGAATACAAGCAATGGCCCACCAAATGCACCACTTCCAGGGAAATTAGATTAGTAATGTTAGAACACAACTTAACACAGAAAGACTCCACAATTATTTCTTGTTGACTATGTGAATAAAGTACTCACCTGCATCTAACTTCCACAAATAGTGTTAGAGTGGCCCACAGTGTCATTAAAAGGCAGTGATGCAATTTCTAGGCAACAGAAAACAAATTTACTACATTTCTGAATATGTTCTGAACAGTTCGACTTTAAAGTTGACTCATTAGCGACATGTAGCAACTATTTATTTAAAAGCTCCAAAATGCCAAACATCCTCATTTGTCATTAGTCCAAAGAATTTGGCAATGTTCCCTTTCATGCCTAATTCTTGGGATAGTTTTCTCTCATTAATAACAAAGTCTTCCTTCATGGGTTTCCCCCTGGATAGGATAGAGTAAAGAACTGTCAAACAGAACCTGACTTGGGAAAGTGACAGAATTTGTATATACCTGATGTGTTACCAAACATCCCTGCTTGACAGTTGCCATATGTGCTTGCGAATCTAGATTTTTTTCTTGTGAATAGGTCATTAACATAACTGAATTGGTACAGATTAATCTAGCTTTCTATAATACCTTCCTGGAAGTCCATAATTGAAATATGTTATTTGATATATCAGAACTAATTAATATTAAACTGGTTAAGGTGTGGAAAGCCAAAGGGTTTATTAGATTTGACCCTCATCTTAACAGTGAACTGCACCATCTTCAAATAACTTCTAAGAAATAAGGCTTTAAATTATTTTAATCCTATTGAGCTCTTTGCACAGAATAGTTATAGTTTTACCCAATGCACTTGTAAAATGACTATGAAAACCAGTCTCCATTGCATGACTCTCTTTTACTCTAAGAAGGCTAGCAAATGCTGACACTTAGAAAAACCAATTCAAATCAGTATTGATTGTTTAAATTGCATGCACTTACATCAGGTATGATTATTGGAGATAAGACTGAGAAATACTTTTCTAGCTCAAAAACTAAATAGCAAAATTAATGTTTATGCCAGAGTCCATACTCTACTCAGTAAGTCATGCTATTATTCAATTAATGTGAATTAAAACCAATAAAAATGTCAATATTATCTGTTCAATAGGCAGATTCAGTCCTTGGTTCAGTCCTTTCCTTTTATTAATATTGTGAGATTAGGAGACAAAACAATTTAAGATTCTTGCAGTTGTATCAGATGTCTAAAAATCTAATCCAATAACTACAGAAAGAAACCATTTTGACATACTAACCATTTGGTATCTTGGTTGCACATGATAAGTTTCTTGCATAAATCACTGCTTCCATTTTGAAACTAAATTTTCATTGCAGATCAATTGACTTCTCACCAATGGATCTTTAACATGTTAATTAATTATAATATTTCATTTAAACAGGCAAGTAGATGGAAAAGATTCTTGTTACTGGCATTTGTATCATTATTCAAAGCATAGTGATGGGTTTTCATTGCACTTTGAGGCCATTACCCAATAGAGGAATTGTTGACCTTCAGGAAGTGCAGAAAAACGATTTGTGGCATTTGCTGCCTCTTTTTAGTGATTCAGAATATCAAGAAGCTGTGAATACTTGAGCTGAGAAATTTGGAAAGAATGTGCAGGACTGCATATATTATGTATTAGCTGTAGACTAGAATAGTCAGAAATGCACATTTCTTCCATACACTAATCTCTTTCTGTTTAATTGAATGAAGCCAACAAACCTGTCACAGGTCTGATCTGTCCCAGGTTTTGTGGGCACATTTCCCAGAGCAAGACTGATGAATTACAGATTCTCCCATCAAGAGATCAGCGATGAAGTGTGATCAGCAAAATTTCTGAGAACATATATTAGGAGGTTGGGAATTCTTTTGTTTGTACAAGAATCTTGGGCATCCAAATACTTATGTGTGGAACTGTTGGGACTTCTTCAGAAAATCTAGCCAGCTCTATAAATTTAATTTTTACCTAGCTGCCAGGCCAATCCCAACCCGCTCAATCTATGATAAAATCTGAAGGTCCTATGTTGGTCTCATTAGTCACATAAGAATCCATAGAATTAGAGTGAACCCAAGTTATCCTCAGTCTCAAAGGAGAGCCCAAGAAAAAGATATAGTCTTTTATCAAAGAAGCTCACAGATTACTTGACATCCATACCTACAGGCAGACCCATTCCTGCACATCAAGGCTGTATATATGATTATATACAACTGTGATCAATGTTATTTCACTTCTAATTGATTTAAGATACTTGTGGGTTTCCGCCCTGAGTTGAACGTTGCTAATAAATTGTTAGAATATATGATACTGGATAATTGTTGCTCTATACATTGATATAGAAGCTTAGAAAACCTATAGCACAATGCAGGCCCTTCGGCCCACAATGCTGCGCTGAACATGTACTTACTTTAGAAATTACTCAGGGTTACCCATAGCCCTCTATTTTTCTAAGCTCCATGTACCTATTCATGAGTCTCTTAAAAGACCCTATTGCATCTGTCGCCACCACCATCAACAGCAGCCCATTCCACGCATTCACTACTCTGTGTCAAAAAAATTACCCCTGTCATTTCCTCTTTATCTACTTCCAAGCACCTTAGAACTGGGCCCTCTCATGTTAGCCATTTCAGCCCAGGGAAATAGCCTCTGACTATCTACATGATCAATGCCTCTCATCATCTTATACATCTCTATCAGGTCACCTCTCATTTTCAGCTGCACCAGGAAGAAAAGCCTGAGTTCACTCAAACTATTCTCATAAGGGGTGCTCACCAATCCAGGTAACATCCTTGTAAATCTCCTCTGCACCCTTTTTATGGTTTCCACATCCTTCCTATAATGAGGTGATGAGATCTGGGCACAGTACTTCAAGTGGGGTCTGACTAAGTTCCTATATAGCTGTAACATTACCTCTCAGCTCTAAAACTCAGTCCCACGGTTGATGAAGGTCAATGTACCAATTGCCTTCCTAACCACAGCGCAGCAGCTTTGAGTGTCCTATGTATTTGGACCCCAAGATCCCTCTGATCCTCCACACTGCCAAGAGTCTTACCATTAATACTATATTCTGCCATCATATTTGACCTACCAAAGTGAACCACCTCACACTTATCCTGGTTCAACTCCATTGGGCACTTCTCAGTCCAGTTTTGCATCTATCAATGTTCTGCTGTAACCTCTGACAGCCATCCACACTATCCACAACACCCCCAACCTTTGTGTCATCAGTAAATAACAAACTCCAAGTCTCCAAATAACAAACTCCACCCCATCTAAACCCCTCGCTCTAGGGAGATTCCAATCATTATTTTGGAAATTAAAATCTCCCACCACGACAACCCTGTTATTATTACACCTTTCCAGAATCTGTCTCCCTATCTGCTCCTCGATTTCCCTGTTACTAGTCAGTGGTCTATAGTAAACACCCAGTATTGTTATTGACCCCTTCCTCTTTCTAACTTCCACCCACAGAGACTCAGTAGACAATCCCTCCATGACTTCCTTCTTTTCTGCAGCTGTGACACTGTCTCTGATCAGCAGTGCCACGTCCCACCCCCCTTTTGCCTCCCTCCCTGTCCTTTGTAAAACATCTAAAACCTGGCACTGTAAGTAACCATTCCTGCCCCTGAGCCATTCAAGTCTCTGTAATGGCCACAACACCATAGCTCCAAGTGCTGATCCACGCTCTAAGCTCATCCACTTCGTTCAGGATGCTTCTTGCATTAAAGTAGACACATCTCAAACCATTGGTCTCATTGCATCCCTTCTCTGTCACCTGCCTATCCTCCCTCTTGCACTGTCTCCAAGCTTCCTCTATTTGTGAGCCAACAGCCCCTTCCTCCATCTCTTCAGTTCAGTTCCCACCCCCCAGCAATTCTAGTTTAATCTTTCTCCACTAGCCTTCTTCCTTTCCCTACCCTTCTGAGCTCCAGGGCCAGACTCTATGCCAGAGGCGTGGCCACTGTTGCTTCCCCCAGGTAGGTTGTACCCCCCCCCAACAGTATTCAAACAGGAGTACTTATTGTTAAGGGGGACAGCCACAGGGGTACTCTCTAGAATCTGACTCTAGCCTTTCACTCTCCTGACTGTTACCCTCTTATCTGTCTCTCAAGGCCCCGGAGTGACTACCTGCCTATAGCTCCTCTCTTTCAACTCTTCTCTCTCCCTGACCAGGTGAAGGTAATCGAACTGCACCAGCAGTTCCCTAACGCAGTCACTAAGGAGCTGCAGCTCAACGCACCTGGCACGGATGTGGCCTTCTGGGAGACTGGACTTCCCACATCTGACACCCAGTACAGAACACTGGCCTCACAGACATACTTCCTGTTTCTATTCTTCGCAAGTAACTTATCTCGCCTCGACCCACTATCGCCGAAGCCCCGTTGAGCCAAAGCCTTTCTACTCCATTGCCCCCTCCCTTACACCCACTCTATAAACCTGTCTCCATTTTAAGCTCTTCCCACCAGTTTAATTCACTGACGTCCATGCGCTTGCGTAGTCGTCCCTTGATCCAACCTACATTTTTTGTTTATAAGACCTACATTTTTTATGAAGTTAGTTGTACAAATATTTCTAAGGACAGTATTTGCACGTACAAAATCTTCCAGAACAGCTCAGTAATATAAACCTAAACATTTAATTTATTTGCTTAAATTTGAATCAAATTAATTATAATGCAGACTAAGCTACAGGTATCAGAATTCAGGAGCATCAGGGAGTAGGCAGAAGCGTGTGAAGTTGTCATTACTAGGGAGAAAGTGCCTGAGAAACTGTAAAGGTCTGAAGGTAGATAAGTCACTTGGACCAGATGGTCTATACCCTAGGATTCTGAAAGAAGTGGATGAAGAGATTGTGGAGGCATGGTTGATAAGTTGAGTTAATAAACTGTAAGACCATAAGATATAGGAGCGAGCAGAATTAGGCCATTTGGCCTATCGAGTCCTATTCACCATTTCATCATGGCTGATCCATTTTCCCACTTAGCTCCAATCACCTGCGTTCTCCCTGTACCTCTTCATGCCCTGACTAGTCAAGAATCTACCAACCTCTGCCTTAAGTATACAGAAAAACTTGACCTGTACAGATCCACAGTAGCAAAGAATTCCACAGATTCACCACGCTGGTGATAAAAAATATTCCTCCTCATCTCCATTCCAAAGGACTCCCCTCTATTCTGAGTTTGTGTCCTCTGGTCTTAGACTTCCCCCACCATAGGAAATATCCTCTCCACATCCACCCTATCTAGGCCATTCACTATACTATAGGTTTCAATGAGGTCACCCCTTATTCTTCTGAATTCTAGTGAGTAGATGCCCAGAGCCAAATATGACTAGCCTTTCAATCCTGGAAGCATTTTCGTGAATCTCCTTTGAACCTTCCCAATATCAGCACATCCTTTCTTAGATAAGGGGCCCAAAACTGCTTACAATACTCCAAGTGAGGCCTTGCTAATGCTTTTAATGCCACAATATTACATCCTTGATTTTATATTCTAGTCCTCTTGAAATGAATGCTAACATTGCATTTGCCTTCCTCACGTAAATCCTGCACGAAGACTTACAAGACCTTTTGCACCTCAGGTTCCATCTGCCACTTCTTTGCCCAAATGGCCTAATTCTGCTCGCTCCTATATCTTATGGTCTTATGGTCTTACAGTTTATTAACTCAACTTATCAACCAGATCAAGATCATTCCAAATAACTACTACTGAAACACCAGATATTAATTCTCAAACCTCCCCAGTAGCTTTAATGAAGTTGGCCTTTGGTGCCATATTTGACTCTGATATTGAACTGATCTTCAGAACGCCATAATTCAGAACACTAGTTTAACAAACTAAATCTGTCCTGTTTTGGATTGGAAATTATAATGTATCTTTTCTCTTAGTCTTTTTTTTGGCTGTACTTATACTGTGGAAGCTGACTGTGATTATAAAGCCACCAGCAGAGAACAGGGTTATCAAACTGATCTATTTTCAGCAGTTTGCTTTGTCTTGTAGTTAATTAGTAATGGACAATCAGACTTCAGTGATGCACGTATACCGAACTATTTTCTGACTGTAAATAAGTCTACTTTAGTTAATATGTTAAACCATTCAGTTGCAGAGCATAGTGCCATTCCAAAATCTAGAAACTGGACATGTGCTGGGATTTTCATGAGCACAGCAAACCAGAAGTTCCCATGCACTGTTCTAGGGGAATTGAACAATGAGCGAGGTACCTGAGCATAATCAGTCATGTAAAGCTCCACAGTCGATGAAAAGTAGATCAAATGGTTTTAATGTATTTCACTACCTGAAGGATCTGGAGGTGAAGGTGTCTCTGCAGCTGAGACTTTACACATCATGAATCCTGTGAGACTCAATGCTATATTTGCAGCCGGTGATCTGACATTGCATCAAACATATCTGCAATGCACCATTTATCAAGGCTGACAATTTTGTTTAATGCCCCATGGGCAAATGTTTCTTTTAAATGTAAGAAGGATTTTGGCTTGTCCAGACTGGTAGGTTTACAAAGTGTTGCCTTCATGTTGTTATCAGCACATATAGAAAGTGCAATGACTTAGATCTGCAAAACATATGTATCCAATAAGTGACCAGAGGTAAATGAGTGTGCACATAAACCAAGATAATCTAGCAGACGACATTCTGTTCAGATGGAGGAAATCCTCTGTCTTTGCTCCTTTTACCACTTGAAAACTAGTTGCTGGGTGTTTCTGGTAGATATGGGGCAACAAACACAAGTCCTGTGGGTGCAGATGTGCAAGTTCCAATCTCAGAGATCTGACAGATCAATTCACAGGGCAAAGATTTCTCCATGGAGACCATTAGGTGCATTCTCTGGTTTGGTAATCAGCAACAAAGACAGCAGAACGAATAGTCTTAGTTAGAACTGGGAAACTATTTTCTGAGAATCTGTCCTGTGCTTGCTCAGCAGAATACTAAGTAGCTCCTTAATAATTATGTAACAGTCCAGAGATGTTAATGTGTCAATGAACACAGAGTTGATCTTTAGGGACTGCAGCAGTGAAAAGGATGCCTCCCCTTTAACAATGATGACTTCCTTCAATAAAATACAAAGAAGACAATCCCTGGTGTCTGCATGTGGATTTTATGCTTAATGGTCAACTTAAATTTGCATCCAAAAGCTCTCCACAAGATCTCATGCTATGGCCCTTCTCCTTTGTTTCTTCTTCCTAGTCAGATGTGAATAACAAACCATCTGATAGCATGAAAGATTTATTCCCACATGGCACTTGTTAATGATGGAATGCAGACTTTCTCTGTGCATGTGATTTTGTTGAAGCAGGACACATACAAAAACTGAATTCATCAGATGAACCTGGAGGAATTTTATCTGGATGTAGGGCAGACGAACTGCTGGATGAACTCAGCAGGTCGGGCAGCATCAGTTGAAAGAAGCAGTCAACGTTTCGGGTCAAGACCCTTCATCAGGACTAAAGAAGGAGGGGGCAGGGGCCCTATAAAGAAAGTGGGGGGAGGGTGGAAAACCAATCAGAGGAAAGATCCAGGGGTGGGGGAGGGGAAGCAGGGAGGGGATAGGCAGGAGAGGTGAAGAAGGAATCTAATGGGAAAGCACTATGGGTAGTAGAAGAAGGCAGAGTCATGAGAGGTGATAGGCAGCTAGAAGAGGGGACAGTGAAGGTGGGATGGGGGAAAGGAGAGGGAGGGAATTACTGGAAGTTGGAGAATTTAATGTTCGTACCAAGGGGCTGGAGACTACTCAGACGGTATATGAGGTGTTGTTCCTCCAGCCGAAGTTTGGCCTCCTCATGGTAGTAGAAGAGGCCATGTGTGGACATATCCAAATGGGAATGTGAAGGAGAGTTGAAATGAGTGGCAACAGGGAGATCCTGTCTGTTTTGGTGCTCGATGAAGCCATCCCCCAGTCTGGGTCAGTTCTCGCCGATGTAGAGGAGGCTGCACCGGGAGCACCAGATGCAATAGCTGACCCCAACAGACTCATAAGTGAAGTGTTGCCTCACCTGGAAGGACTGTTTGGGGCCTTGAATGATGGTAAGTGAGGAGGTGTAGGGACAGGTGTAGCACTTATGCTTGCAGGGATAAGTGCCAGGTGGGAGATATGTGGGGAGGGACGTGTGGACCGGGCATTCGCAGAGGGAATGATCCCTGTGAAAAGCAGTGAGGGGTAGATGTCCTTAGTGGTGGGGTCCTGTTGACGGTGGCGGAAGTTGCGGAAGATAATATGCTGGATCCGGAGGCTGGTGGGGTGATAGGTGAGGACAAGGGGAACACGGTCCCTGTTGTGGTAACGGGAGGATCGCGTGAGGGCCAAAGTGCGGGAAATAGAGGAGATGCAGGTGAGGGCATCATTGATGACGGCAGAAGGGAAACCATGATTCTTAAAGAAAGAACAAAAGACCTTTCAGTGGTGAGCTACAACTGGAGTTAGTTTGCTGAGGGAATGGCTAATGCCTCAATGTCTCAACATCTTCACCTCTGAACACGTGCTGTAGTGTACCCTGTGTGCCCATCTTTCCAATATTAACCCCTTCTTTTATAGAAGGTCTACAATGCTGAGTGCCTTTCATTTGAATAGAAGAAGGTCAAATCTCTCAGTTATATACATTATCATAGAAAATAGGTGCATGAAAATTTGAAGAATCATAACAGAGGCAGAGATTGGGTTGACAGTGGCAAACTCAATGGGAAATGTTTTAGTATGTTGTAGAACAGAAATGTTGATGGAGTGACAGCTGTGTGCAAGACGTTCAGTGTTGCAAGATTTTGATACTAATAGCAGAGGAAGCATTAAAATATTGTTGAAAAACAACATATTTCTTACAGTATTTTTAACAGAAAGCATTTGCATTAACTCTTGAAATGATCAATGACGCAATTTAATAACAAGGTAAATTTCTAACCTAGAACTTACTGTATATCATTTTAGCCCTTTCAGGATTTACATTAGGTCCTACTTCTTCAAGTGTTATTTAAAAAATAAAGGGATGTTGTTGATCTGTGACAGAATTTGCTGTATGTTAATAATAATGATTTCATCATAAGGGTTGAAATGATACTATGACTAATCTAGATTAGCCACTGATTTATGGAAAACAAGCTTATGATTTGATAAGTGGAATTAGTTCCAAGAAGAAACATAATGGAATGATGGTTGCACACTCGGAATGAAAGGGGCAAGATTACAGATACTCTGAGAAAAAATTGTTATTACTTTCACACTAATTACTTTCTATTCTAATTGCCGTCAGTAAGTTAATTGTATGTTCTGGCTCCAGGTAGTCACTATAAATCCAGGGAAATAAATGTTGATTTTCATTTCTATTTCTGCAGGCAGTGATTTCCTACTGAAGAGCAGTCTCCATTTCATCCACAGCTCACTAGTGATAGAAGACAGGATATTTGATCAAAGGAAAGTTGGGTCTCGTTATATCAGTTCAATTTACACATGCACTGTTCCAAAGGTCACTGAGCTTCACAAGGAATGAGAACCCTGGACGTCCTTCTGTTTCGCTCAGTCATTGCTATGATCCTACCATTATCTCAGCTGAAACTTAACTCAGCACAGATCAAAGATCGAGCCTTTCTGAACTGCGTGGTGTCGTACTCAGAGGGAAAACACAAGTAGCCAGGAGAATCTGAGGATTTTATTTCTGCTGCTGGTAAAATTGTTCAAATGATGTAAGGATAACTGTGAAATCCAGTTCAATTACCTCGAGAGCTCAGCTTAGTGTGATTAGCATGGTGAAATTTTACCATTAAATAGCTACTGACTATGTTTCAAGTACCTCATCCGTTTAACAGGAGAAATACATTCAGATAAGCTCTGTTATTGAATAATAATCAAAGTGACAAAATCAGTTTTGGTATTTCTTTCATTTCCATTTATTTCTTGCAGAATCCTGGCAAGCACATGGTGAATTATATGGACTGCTAATGTTATAGTTTCCTTTTGTGTCACTGCAGCAGTTGCCTTGCAAAATGGGACATGAAAGCAAACAGAAGTGAAAGAGATAAATGAGTATCTGTTTGGTGTGGGAAGAACAACTTGTTTTCGACTTGGTGTGTTTTCCAACTACACTGGTTAGCAAAATAGAACTGCAATTCAAAGTTGCTGAAAAAATGTTTTCCCCTTGTCTCTCTATTTTAGCTGTAATAATGCAGTACCCTGAGCATTATTGGACATAGCATTATTAGCATTGTTATAGGGGGATTGCTATTATATAGGGGTAGCTTATACTTGTTGTGAAGTAAGCATGCCCTGGTGTGCAGAATGCACAGCATCCTGATGAATGGGTGTACTGTATATTTTCTGACAGTATGAGAATATCCATGCTTCAGCTGATTTCTTTAAAGCTCCAAGCATATACGCCTTGGTCCTCATTAACAACAAGCACAAAGAAAATTCCCAATGGTAGATATCTAGCTACGACATAGCAACCCAAGAAGATCTGAGCAGTAATAGGCCACTTAGTCCCTTGCATCTCATCTACCTTGCAGCAAGATCGTGCTTTGCTGAAAGATAAGTACCAGGGACTAAATCAGATGTAGGGCTGATCTACAATTTGTTCCAAGTATCCTCTTATCCACTTTTGCTCCATTTCTGTTAACATCTTTGGTTAGCAAAAATCTCAAAGTGACCTGCAAACAGCAGTGCACACCCTCCCCGCTCCCTGCCATTCACATAGAGTTGCTTCTTAAGTTCTATTTCTGAATGGCTTGACTCTAAATCTTACTCTGTGTCATCCAGTCTGCACTTCAAATAGATGAGATTGTGTAGGTGGACAGCAAACATCATTCATCCAAATATTTAGAAGAGGTTAGGGACATTGCTGCAGCAATTCTGAAACATCTTCTTCCATGTAGATTCCATTATTTTCTGTTACTATTGATCAAATAGCACCCACAACCTCATTGCTGATGTCCTCAGACCACCCCAGTTATCACCACCCAATGTCACTGATCTCTCCACATACAATCATCACTGTACCCTGCCTGCTTTATGTGTGCTCTAAGATCCCGATTCCCACCAGCTTAATCATCCCTATCTCCCATGGGATCCCACCACCAAGCACATTCGTCACTCCTCTCCACCTCCTACTTTCTGCAGGGATTGCTCCCTATGCAACTCCCTTGTCCAGTCATCCCTCCCCACCAATCTCACTCCTGGCACTTACCCTCGCAAGCAGAGCAAGTGCTTAACCTGCCACTACACCTCCTCCATCACTACTATTCAGGGCGCCAAACAGTCCTTCCAGGTGAGGTGACACTTCATTTGTGAATCTGTTATGGCCATCTACTATGTCCAATGTTCCTGGTATGGCCTCTTGTATATCAGCGAGATTCAATGTAGATTTGGAGACTGCCTTGCTGAGCATGTTCTGTCCACCAGAAAAAGCAGAATCTTTCTGTGACCACCCATTTTAATTCCACTTCGCATTCCTATTTTGACATGTCCATCCATGTCCTTTTCTACTGTAGTGATGAGGCCACACTCCACTCAAGTTGGAGGAGCAACATCTTATATTGTCTGGGTAGCCTCCAACCTAATGGCATGAGCATTAATTTCTCGAACTTCCGGTAATGCCCCCCACCCCCCTTCCCCATTCCCTTTTCCCTCCCTCACCTTATTTCCTTGCCTGTCCATTGCCTCCCTCTGGTGCTCTCCACCTTTTCTTACTTCCAGGGTCTTCTGTCCTCTCCTTTTAGGTTCCCACTTCTCGAGCCCTGTATCTCTTTCACCAATCAACTTCCCAGCTGTTTACTTCACCCTTCCCCCTGCCAGTTTCAACTATCACCTTGAGTTTCTCCCTGTCATGCCTCCATCTTTTAAATCTACTCGTCTATTTTTCTCCAATCCTGCTGAAGGATCTCAGCCTGAAACATCGACTGCAGTCTTTCCATAGATGCTGCCTGGCCTGTTGAGTTCCTCCAGCATTTTGTGTGTGTTGCTCAGATTTCCAGCATCTGCAGATCTTCTCTTGTTTTTTTTTATTGATCAACCCTTTCACCTATTGTTGTCTTCAAAGTTCAAAGTAAAATTTATTATCATAGTGCATACATGTCATCACATACAACCCTGCAATTCTTTTTCCTACTGGCATAGTTACAAATCTATAGGACAGCAAATGTAAACAGATCAATGAACAACAAACTGTGAAAATACCAAATATAAGTAAGTAGCAATAAATAACAAAAGCAGGAAATAACAAGATAAAGAGTCCTTAAGTTAGACTATTGGTTTGTGGGAACACCAGAAGTAGAACAAGTGTAGTCATCCCCTTTTGTTCATGGACCTGATGGTTGAGGGGTAGTAACTGTACTTGAACCTGGTGGTGCGAGTCCTGAGGCACTTGTACCTTCTACCTGATGGCAGTTTTGAGAAAAGGGCATGGCCTAGGTGGTGAGAATCTTTGATGATGGATGCAGCTTTTCTACGGCAATAGTTCATGTAGATGTGCTCAATGGTTGGGAGGGCTTTACCTCTGAAGTACTAGGCAGAATCCATTACTTTTTAACCTAATAATCTGTTTTTTCCTAATAACCTAAATTTTTCTCCTTCCTATCATCTCTACTCATCCTGCCTCCCTAAGTATTTCCACCCATATCTCATAGTCCTGAACTGTGCAACGCCAGTTTCCTCTCCTTTATCGTTACTACCACCTCCATCAGGTGCGCACACCCTCCCCCTGGCAATACTTGCCCCATTCCCATAGCCCTGGTCTCATTCTTGATCAGCTCACTTGTCCTACACCCCATTTAGTTTATAAATGCAATCTGTGATCTGCAGTTTCTGTAATGAGAAAGTTGGTGGAGTTTGTCTGAATTTAACCACAGGAGATCTTTGCTATCTGGCTGTAGCCTCGGGCACGATAGAACATTACACCAGTGGCCTCCGTACAAAAGTGGTACAGAGCCCTAGTGAGCCATTAGGCATGATGCAATTTCCAGTTTCTACTGATGTTCCCTGTTTCCCACCTTTCCCTTCACATAAATAAAGTCTCAACTCTCCTGAAGTAGTGGTAGTGACAAGATTTTCTGTGAACTAAAATCATCTTCAGAAAATGTCTCCCAAAAGTGCATGAATTTAAATCTGTGCTCAAAGCAGGATACTCACTACTGGTATGGAATCACTGTCACTGTCTGCAAAAAGTGTGACATTAAACACTCCCCTGAACTACAGTACCTGTTGCCAAATGGCAAAGGTTCAAGACTCTCTCATCTTCCTGCTTGTTTTTGTGGGAATAATTATGACATTAGTGAGTGAGACTACTAATGTATGTCAGTGCACGATGGAAGGCTTGACAAATAAATCCTGCTTTTATTTCCTTTGTAACATCCAATTGTATCAAAATTCAAAGCAACCTGTCAGCCAGTGACATTTAAAGCTATCCCTGTCCTCAAAATAGTTTCCAGGTCTGCTGCAAAGCATCGTGCTGACCTTGGTCTCTTTTGGATTTGATACTTTCTGGGTGGAGAAGCCCTTGCAAGTGTCGAAGGCTGATTTAATCAGCTTGTACCTTCTGTAGCAGTGGCTTCTGTCTTGCCCCAGCCTAAGCTAGAGGTTCCACAAAATTCAAAGGTTTGAGGAATTCACAAGGTTTCTTTACCGTTACCGTTTTGTTAGAAACACAGGCTGAAATTCAATAAATAAACCAACCTTTACGTTTTTATCACTCAGAATGGATGAAGATATTGAATACTAATTAATCTTGTCTTAACCTGAAATATTACCTCAACAGCTGTTCAGTCTGTAGGTATTGCCAAGCAGTTTTTCCTTATACTTTGGAAATTGAAAGGACTTGTAATAAAATTCTCTAGACCACAACAGGGTGTAAGAACCAGAAACGGCGTGGAGAAAAAGGGTGAGGATGTGGATTTGGGTAACACTGAATGAATGATTTTTGCATGTGTCTGTCAGAAGATAGCTAGAATGGATACAAATGACTGTTTCCATGGCAACGCTATCTATCTGATAAAATGACTGCTGTGAAAAAGAAGCTATTGAGAATTCCAAGCTCAGTTGTGGGATGGAAATGGCAGTAGGATTGAATCCCACACGGCACTGTTGAAATGGTTAGAGGTACACAGTCTACCCATGGCAAATGAAGAAACCATTCAGAGCAGGAAATGTGGAACATCTGAAGCAAATGCTGAGACAAGAGACTGGAGATTCTGGAACTGCAGCAAAATACCGAACAAGTAAATGCTGGAAGAACTCGGTGGAACTCACACATAACTCCACAAACTTTCTCATCACAGAAGCTAAGTACTGGAGGAAATCATGCAGCAACTCTGAAAGGGTTTGAATTGCCAATGCTTTGGGTTGAGACCTTGCACTGGGACTATCCTGATGCAGGGCCTAGAACTGGAATGTGAATGATTCCTCCTTCACCACCCGTCCTCCCCATCTTAATGAAGTTGCTCAACCTGCCGAGCTCCTCCAGCTGTTTGCTTGTTTTTTTTTTTTGCATAGATGAATGCTCAATCATAATTCAGCCCGGCAACATTTATTTTCTGGAAAATGCTAAATGATTTGTATCAAATAAAAATGCTCAGTTGCTCAACTGTGATAGTTTTTATTATTTTCTCCATTGTATAGTATAATGCCATAAGCCCATTCTTAAACTGCCACTTTTGCAGAAAAGTGTAATATCCAGCGAGATATTTAAATACTCCATTCAATTCAACATCAACATTCAACACTCAACACTTGAATTGGAATCCAAACACTTAAAATAAAATATCAATGCTTATCTCATATACAGAATGTGGTTGAATGCACAAGTAGGAAAAATTTAACAAGCCAAAACAAGCCTGAACAGCACTCAGTTGAAGTTTAGGGGCAAAAAGTAACCGTGTCTTCACTCAGGTAAAGGAGGAGGCTTTAAAAATCAATGCTTCGTAGCAGATATTTTGGAGCTTGAACAGCAGCCAATTGGAGTTCTGAGGCAAAAAGTAATGGTGTCTTCATCCAGGTTGAGGAGGAAGCTTTAAAAATCAATGCTTCGTAGCAGATTTTTTTGGGAGTTTGAACAGCCGCCAATCAGAGTTTGGGATTCATTAGCAAGGTCAAATAGCAAAAGGTGGCGCAAACAGAGCAGCCATTGCTGGAGTGGGGCAGTGTTAGAGTGGGGAGGCATTTGGCTCTGGCTCAACAGGCTTGGATGAAAACATGTGTGGGTGATGTACATATCTGGTAAGATGTTTTGAATTCATTGTTCACCTGTAAGTGTATAGTTAAGGCAGTAAGAATGGCTCCAGGTCCAGTGTATGGTTCTTTGTGTGAGATGTGGGAACCCTGGGTGAATTCCAGCCTGCTGGATAACCACATTTGCATCAGGTGCACTGAACTGCAGCTCCTCAGAGAATGTGTTTAAAAACTGGAGCTGCAACTCAATGACATTTTGCTCATAAGGGAAACTGAGGAGATAACAGGAGCTACAGGGAGGTGGTTTCCCCTAAGTTGCAGGAGGCAGGTGAATGGGTGACTGTCAGGAGAGGGAAGAGAAATAAGCAGCCAGCACAGAAGACACCAGTGGCTGTTTCCCTCAATAACAAGGATACTGTTTTGGACACTGTTGGAGAGGACAAAACCAAGGGAAGCAACAGCAACTGAGTCTCTGGTACTGAGTCTGGTACTGTGGCTCAGAAAGGAAGGTGACAGAAGAGGAATTCAGTGGTGAGAGGAGATTCAGAATCAGAATCAGAATCAGACTTTTATCGCCAAGTACCTGTGCACATACAAGGAATTTACTTCTGGCAGATGTTGTCTCTCTGCTCATAACAATAATAATGATAAATATAAATGAAAATATAGATTATACATACAAGTAGTGCAATCCAAGTAATAGTTAGCCAACAGTTAACCGGCAGTTAACTGTTCAGCAAAGTGACTGCAGTAGGGAAAAAACTTCTCCAGTGCCTATTAGTCTTAGGCTGGAGGGATCTGAAGCGCCTACCAGACGGAAGCAGTTCAAACAGTCCGTGCGCAGGATGGGAGGAGTCCTTTATGATGTTCCCTGCCCTCTTCTTCAACCTGGAAGAGTACAGGTCCACAATAGAGGGCAGGGAGGCTCCAATGATGCACTCGGCAGTCCTCACTGTGCGCTGTAGTCTGGTTCTATCCTGCTTGGTGGCGGCTCCAAACCATACAGTGATGGAGGTGCACAGGACAGACTCAATGACTGCAGTGTAGAACTGCAGCAGCAATTCCTGAGCCAGACCATATTTCCTCAAGAGCCGCAGGAAGTACATCCGCTGCTGGGCCTTCTTCAGGATGGAGCTGATGTTCTGCCCCCACTTCAGATCCTGAGAGATGGTGGTTCCCAGGAACCTGAATTTCTCCACGGTGAACACAGGGCTGCCGAGGACTGTGAGGGGGGACATAACGGCGGGATGTCTCCTGAAATCCACTATCATCTCCTTTGTCTTGAGTGTGTTCAGCTCCAGATTGTTCCGACTGCACCAGAGCGCCAGTTGGTCCACCTGCTGTCGATATGCAGACTCATCACTGTTCTGGATGAGTCCGATGACGGTGGTGTCGTCTGCAAACTTCAAAAGCTTCACATAGAGGTTGGAGGAGGTGCAGTCATTGGTGTAGAGGGAGAACAGCAGTGGAGAGAGGACACGCCCCTGGGGGGCGCCGGTGTTGGTGTTTCTCCATAGTTAGAGAAGTAGATAGGAAAGTGTGTGGGCACAATAGAGAGAGCCAATATGGTATGTTGTGTCAGGGACATCTCAGATCAAATCCACGCCATTCTAAAGGAGCAGGGTGAACTGCCAGATGTCTTCATACATATTGGTACCAAGGACATAGGAAGGAAAAGAGAAGAGGTCCTAAAGAGAGAATTTAGATACCTAGGTAGAAAACTGAAAAACAGGACGGGTCTCGGTCCAAAACGTTGACCGTGCTTCTTCTTATAGATGCTGCCTGGCCTGCTGCATTCCACCGGCATTTTGTGTGTGTTGCTTGAGGAGAATGTTCTTCAGCCAGAGGGTGGTGAATCTAGGAATTCATTGCCACAGGCGGCTGTGGAGGCCAAGTTATTAGGTATATTCGAGGTGGAGGCTGATATCTTAGTCAGGATTAGTCAGGATTAGTCAGGATGTGAACGATTTGGGGAAAAGGCAGTAGAATAGGGTTCAGACAGAAATGGATCACCATGATGAAATGGTGGAGCAGACTGAATGGGCTGAATGGCCTAATTCTGCTGCTATGTCTTTTGGTCTTACAGTTCTAAAGCTGCACTAGCTGCCCAGATTACCTTTAATAAATAAACACCTTCCACTGGGATCATTTTAAAGCATTTACCTGAATGTAATTGTATGGTGAACAAGAACTTGTATCAGTTGAAACTGAAGTGTTATACCCAGTTCACTTTGCAACTCTGCCAGATTAGTGGAGCATTTCACTCTAATAGTTCTTTAGTAAAATCTGAAGGGAAGTAAAATCCTCAAAGTGATTGCAGTAGACTAGACTTAGAAATGATGACAAAACTATGATAAATTTAACTGGTATCATTATTCCTTTCTGTTAACCAGAAGCTTATTTTTTCAATTTACTTTTTCTCCAATTACTTCTTCAACAGAGATAAGGAGGCATTTCTTTAGCCAGGGGATGGTAAATCTGTGGAATTCATTGCCACAGAGAACTGTGGAGACCAAGCTATTGATTATATTTAAAAAGGTTAGTGAGAACATCAAAGGTTACGGGGAGTAGGCAGGAAAATGGGATTGAGAGGGAAAATATGTCACCCATAATTGAATGGTGGACGCCTTGATGGGGTGAATAGCCTAATTCTGCTCATATGGTCTTTCTTAGGCTAAATGGAAATGTATGCTTGTTAATTTCCTCTTTTTGAGAGGGAAGAATGCGATAAATATACTTACGAGGAAGAGGGTGTAATCTAGGAATATTCTGATAGGGTTATAAGTGGAAGAATTTAGTTAGAAAGTACTAACATTAAATAAGTTATCATGGTGTGCAGCATCCTCTTAAATCTAACCTAGTAGTTTGCCAACTTAACTTGTAACATTATTTAAATAGTTGTTCTTTAGTTAGCTAATTTTCCACGTGTATTTATTACTATTCGAACAAGCAAGGCTCTGTTGGCATTCCTCCTTGGTGGACAAAACCCATCTTAGAATGAGTTCAGAACTATCATCATACATATCAACAAGGACAGCAAACATCAAATGCTTCTGCCTTTGCAAAGATTAAAAGCTGAACAGTGGCAGATGGTCGCAGAATTTAGATCAGAGTTATAAAATGTCTGATCCTCATTAAAAAGCATCTAGATGCAGATCCCTGAAATTGTTCCAATGTATGTCTAGTGCTATATGAATGGTTAGTTAAAAGAGTGGAAGAAATCAAACATATCCCTCACTGCATTACCGTCATATGTCATATAATAAACCTATAATTATTCTGTTTTCCATAAAACATTAAAAATATAAGATGGCCTTTATATTTATTTTTATTAGTCCTTGCATTTTGTAGAAAACAGAATCTGAATATATCCATTTTATAAGACCCTTCTTTTTCCCTACCTGCACAGTTTCAGCATTGGATAAAAGTCAATTTACAACCCTACAACCTAGTAAAACATTATGGTGGGTATTTTCATTGAGCTATGAGGGAAAAGGGGGAAAAAAAAGAACATATTAGAAATGGGTGCTGACCATATAGTGTGCAATGAGATATTTGCTCCTTTCCAACAACTGAGGTGGACACTTATTATGAAGCAATAGGAGGTGACATCCGAAGATGGCCAGTTACTGGCTGCTGTCAAGCATCAAATTATTATCTTAATTCCCTGGCAGCCAACTTGTTAAATACTATACAACCTGTTTTATCTATATTTAGTCACATCGTGCAGATATCATTGGTTATTCCACAGATGGTTTAAGAATCAGTCTTATTGCAGACAAATTTAGATAGATTTACTTCTATGAAAAATATGAATGAACCAATTAGGTCTTTATGAAAATCCAGTAATATTATGGTGACTATTTTTATTTTATGCATTTGTTCATTGGATGAGGACGCCACTTGCAATTCTGGTAAGTTTTCCTGAATTGAGACAATTCAGAATAAACTGCATTGCTGTTGCGGTCAAATGAAATCCCTTAGAGATTCAAAGTACAAACCAGGTAAGTATGGAGATTTCTTTCCCAGAGAGGCTTCAGCGGGGCTGATAGGCTTTTGCAGCAATCCACTAGTTTAGTGCTTACCATTACTGAAGATAACTTTTTATCTTTATTTCCAGATTTTTACTTGAGTTTAAGATATTGGAATTGAATTTAATTGAATTTAAATTCCACAGACCCCACATAGGAATTCAAGTCTCTCAGTATCTGTATCAGTGGACCAGAACCCTGACAACTAGCCTGGGATGACCCCAGTGGACTCTACATTTCTAATTCTAAATTTATTGACTTTTGTAAATTTAAATTCCTTGCTGTAGTGGTGGTACTCAAACCCACCTTCAAAGAATAATCCAGGCTACCAAATTCTAATTCATTAACTGAACAACATGTTATTAAAAAGAAACTAAAATATCATAATATGATAAAATCCCTTAAAGGTTCAAGATTCAAGATTGCTTAATGTCATTTCCAGTACACAAGTGTAAAGGAGAACAAAATAATTGTTACGCTGGATCCAATATGGCACAAAAAAACACAAGATACAGAACCCAATAATAAAAACTACAATAAATATAAATAGATAAGACTGCTTACATACATAGATTGGCTGTAGAGTCGATAAAGTGACACTAGGCACAGGATTCCTTGTACATAAGGAGACTGACAGGAAAGGATCAAGTAGTGGTGGCAGGGGATGTGGAAAAGTGGGTCATTGATGGCGGGTTGGCTGGTGCCAGTGATGCATTGGTCAGTTTTGACTGCACGTTGAGAGCCTTCCTGTGCGGTTTCCGTACCATGCAGTGATGCAGCATGTTAGGGTGCTCTCTACTGCACATCTGTAAAAGGTCATGAGTATCAATCTGCATTGTCCACACTCTTCATCCTCCTCAGAAAGTAAAGGTGTTGGTGAGTTTTCCTGATTGTGCAGACTGTGTTCTGAGACCACGAGATGTTTTCTGAGATGTGCACCCACACAAGTTTGAAACTGTTGCAGTTCCTACTACTGTGCCACCATTGTAAAGAGGGATGTGATGGTGTGAGTTTTTCAGAAGTCTCCTGAGGTTATTTGCCTGGTGCCAGGCCTTAAGCTCTCCTACCTCCTCTCTGTCGAGCATTTCATTGTTGTTGATAGTGAACTGTTGTGTTGTCAGTGATCTTGACAATGTGATTACTCGGGTGTTTGGCCACGCAGTCATGTGTGAGCAGACTGTACAGCAGTGGGCTCAGCACACAGCCCTGGGGGTGGGGGACACCAGCGTAGAGGATACTGAGGAGGGAGGAACAGTTGTGCATTCTGATTATCTGAGGTCTGTTGATCAGGAAGTCCCACACTCAGTTGCACAGTGGAGCATTTAGACCAAAGAGCAGGAGTTTCTTCACCACCATCTGTGGGACATCAGTGTTGAATGCTGAACAGAAATTTAGAAACAGCATCTGACATGAATGTTCTTGTTTACTCAGTGCGTCAGGACCCTGTGAATGACAGATGCTATGGCATCTGTCGCAGAGTGGTTCTGTCTGTAAGCATAGAACCATAGAACACTATGGCACAGTACAGGTCCTTCAGCCCTCCATGTTGTGCCAACCCATATCGGTGAGTGTCCAATGTGGCAGGAATGGGGTTTTTGACGTGTGCCATTATCAGCCAATCAAAGCTCTTCATGATGATTGGTGTCAATGCCACCCAGCGGTAGACATTTAGTTCTGAAGGTGTAGAATTCTATGGCACAGAGATAATGGTGGCTGGTTTGAAGCATGTGGGGACAGCAGCCTGGATAAGTGAAGAGATCAGTGAGCTGGTATGCACACTTCCTGAGTACTTGGCCTGGGATATGTTTTGAAAATTTCAGGAAAATAAATTATAATGGACATACCCTGATTAAATTTTTAGCCAAATTATTTTGATAAGCAGTAGTCATGAGTCGATGTTTTCCGATGAAGTTGTCTACTGATGGGTCCTCATGTGGCTGTAGCAGCTGATCCATGATCCACATGTCCTAGTACAGTGTGGGCTCGAGTAAGTGGTGGTTATGTTTAGTGGTTGGGTGTTTTGGTTTGCCAGGCTCTCCTTTTGTAGCTGCCACTTGTTTGTGACACAGACAAGGTTGTTCTCATGTGGTACATCTCCTTTTTTGATAAATAACACTTATTGAGATGGAGCTTGTTAGTTTGACAAGTAAGACTTATGAATCAGAACGTCGGAGCAAGAAGGCTGTGTGTAAATGGCTAAGGATTTCTGCAGTGAAGCTGTTTTACTACTCAGGGTAAAAGAGAGGCAAGACAGTCAGGAGTGTGACATCAGCCAGTAGAGTGGGAAAGGTTTAAAAAGAAGATTGCCATATCCAGCGGGCAATGTCAGAGCGGGCAGTGGAGTGAGAGATAGAGCTTTGGCTGAACGGGTTTAGGCAGTAACAGAACAAGGCGAGGTAGTTTCAACTGTGTTAATTGCGGAAAGGAAGTAGTATGTGTGTGAGGCTAGTTTTCTGTGCTTGGTGTGAGATGTGGGAAGTCCTGGAGTCTCCCAGCCTCCCAGATGGCCATTTCTGCACCTGTTGTGTCGAGCTGCAGCTCCTGAGAGACCAAGTTAGGGAACTGGAGATGCAGCTCGATGACCTTTGCCTGGTCAGGGAAAGCGAGGAGGTGATAGAAAGGAGTTATAGGCAGGTGGTCACACCAGGGCAATGGAAGACAGACAAGTGGGTCATAGTCAGTAAGGGGAAGGGGAAGAGTCAGATACTAGAGAGTGTGGCTGTACCCCTTGATAATAAGTTCTCCTATTTGAGTACTGTTGAAGTGGACAGCCTAACTAGCACAGAGTCCGGCCCTGTGGCTCAGAAGGGTAGGGAAAGGAAGAGGAAGTGGGTCAGACAGGTAATTCTGTGGACGCAGGAAAGAAACTTGGATAGTAGTTTGCCTTCCAGGTGCCAGGGTCCAGGATGTTTCAGATCAGGTCCAAGATATCCTGCAGTGGGAGGGAGAACAGCCAGAGGTCGTGATACCTATTGATACCAATGACATAGGTAGGAAAAGGGAAGGGATCCTGAGAAAAGACTACAGGGAGTTAGGAAGGAAGTTGAGAAGCAGGACCACAAAGGTAGTAATCTCAGGATTATTGCGTGTGCCACTTGACAGTGAGGATAGGAATAAAATGAGGTGGAGGATAAATGCCTGGCTGAGGGATTGGAGCAAGGGGCAGGGATTCAGATTTCTGGATCATTGGGACCTCTTTTGGGGCAGGTGTGACCTGTACAAAAAGGATGGGTTGCACTTGAATCCCGGGGGACCAATATCCTGGCGGGGAGGTTTGCTAAGGCTACTGGGGAGAGTTTAAACAAAATTGGTGGGGGGGGGGGGTGGGAACCGAACTAATGGGGCTAAGGAAGAGGAGGCTGGCTCACAAATAAAGAAAACTTGTAGACAGTGTGAGAGGGAGGATAGGCAGGTGATAGAGAAGGAACGTGCTCAGACCAAAGGTTTGAGATGTGTCTATTTTAACTCAAGGAGTACTGTGAACAAAACAGATGAGCTTAGAGTGTGGATCAGTACATGGAGCTATGATGTGGTGGCCATTACAGAGACTTGGATGGCTTAGGGACAAGAATGGTTACTTCAAGTGCCGGGTTTTAGAAGTTTCAGAAGGACAGGGAGGGAGGCAAAAGAGATAGTGTTATGGCTGCAGAAAAGGTGGACGCCATGGAGGGATTGTCTATAGAATCTCTGTGGGTGGAGGTTAGGAACAGGAAGGTGTCAATAACTTTACTGGGTGTTTTTTTATAGACCACCCAATAGTAACAGGGATGTCAAGGAGCTGATAGGGAAACAGATCCTGGAAAGGTGTAATAATAACAGAGTTGTCGTGATGGGAGATATTAATTTCCCAAATATTGATTGGCATCTCCCTATAGCGAGGGGTTTAGATGGGGTGGAGTTTGTTAGATGTGTTCAGGAATATGTAGATAAGCCTACAAGAGGAAAGGCTGTACTTGATTTGGTATTGGGAAATTAATCTGGTCAGGTATCAGCTCTCTCATTGGGAGAGCATTTTGGAGATAGTGATCATAATTCTATCTCCTTTTCAATAGCATTGGAGAGAGTTAGGAACAGACAAGTTAGAAAAGTGTTTAATTTGAAAAAGGGGGATTATGAGGTTGTCAGGCAGGAAATTGGAAGCTTAAACAGCTGTTCTCAGGGTAAAGTATGGAAGAAATGTGGCAAATGTTCAGGCGATATTTCTGTGGAGTTCTGCATAGGTATTTTCTAATGAGACAGAGAAGTTATGGTAAGGTACAGGAGCCGTGGTGTACAAATGCTGTAATAAATCTAGTCAAGAAGAAAAGAAAAGCTTATAAAAGATTCAGAGAGTTAGGTAATGTTAGAGATCTAGAAGATTATAATGCTAACAGGAAGGAGCTTAAGATGGAAATTAGGAGAGTCAGAAGGGGCCATGAGAAGGCCTTGGTGAGCAGGATTAAGGAAAACCCCAAGACATTCTACAAGTATGTGAAGAGTAAAAGGATAAGACATGAAAGAATTGGAATTATCAAGTGTGACAGTGGGAAAGTGTATGGAACCGAAGGAATTAGCAGAGGAACTTAAAGTATACTTTACTTCAGTATTCACTATGAAAAAGGATCTTGGTGATGACTTACAACAGACTGAAAAGCTTGAGCATGTAGATATTAAGAAAGAGGATGTGCTGGAGCTTTTGGAAAGCATCAAGTTAGATAAGTCGCCAGGACCAGATGAGATGTACCCCAGGCTATTGTGCGAGGCAAGGGAGGAGATTGCTGAGCCTCTGGCAATGATCTTTGCATCATCAATGGGGACGGGAGAGGTTCCAGATGATTGGAGGGTTGCAGATGTTGTTCCTTTATTCAAGAAAGGGAGTATGAACATTTGGAGAGTTATAATATGATTAGGAATAGTCAGCATGGCTTTGTCAAAGGCAGGTCATGTCTTATGAGCCTGATTGAATTTTTTGAGGATGTGACTAAACATATTGATGAAGCAAGAGCAGTAGATGTAGTGTATATGGATTTCAGCAAGGCATTTGATAAGGTACCTCATGCAAGGCTTATTGAGAAAGTAAGGAGGCATGGGATCCAAGGGGACATTGCTTTGTGGTTCCAGAACTGGCTTGCCCACAGAAGACCAAGAGTGATTGTAGAGGGGTCATATTCTGCATGGAGGTCAGTGACCAATGGTGTGCCTTAGGGATCTGTTCTGGGACCCTTACTCTTTGTGATTTTTATAAATGACCTGGATGAAGAAGTGGAGGGATGGGTTAGTAAGTTTGCTGATGACACAAGGGTTAGAGGTGTTGTGGATAGTGTGGAGGGTTGTCAGAGGTTACAGTGGGACATTGATAGGATGCAAAACTGGACTGAGAAATGGCAGATGGAGTTCAACCCAGACATGTGTGAAGTGGTTCATTTTGGTTGGTCAAATATGATAGCAGAATATAGTATTAATGGTAAGACTCTTGGTAGTGTGGAGGATCAGAGGGATCTTGGGGTCTTGACGCTCAAAGCAGCTGTGCGGGTTGACTCTGTGGTTAAGAAGGTGTATGGTGTATTGGCCTTCATGAATTGTCGAATTTAATTCAGGAGCCGAGGGGTAATGTTACAGCTATATAAGACCCTGATCAGACCCCACTGGGAGTACTGTGCTCAGTTCTGGTCGCCTCACTACAGGAAGGATGTGGAAGCCATAGAAAGGGTGCAGAGGAGATTTACAAGGATGTTGCCTGGACAGGGGAGCATGCCTTATGAGAATAGGTTGAGTGAACTTGCCCTTTTCTCTTTGGAGCAATGGAGAACAGGTTTAAGGTTTTGGGGAGGAGGTGCAGAGGAGATGTCAAGGGTAAGTTTTTTACTCAGATGGTGACTGCATGGAATGGGCTGCTGGCAACAGTGGTGGAGGCCGATATGATAGGGTCTTTTAAGAGACTTTTGGATAGGTACATGGAGCTTAGAAAAATAGAGGGTATGGGTAAGGCTAGTATCTTCTAAGGTTGGGACATGTTTGGCACAACTTTGTGGGCCAAAGGGCCTGTATTGTGCTGTAGGGTTTTCTATGTTTCTATGTAATACATATGGTGTCAGTGTGCAGCAGCAGTTAGTGTTGTTGTTACCTGCAACCTGGGTCAATCTTGACTTTGGGTGTTTTTTTATGTGGAGTTTGAGCATGTTGCATGTGGTTACACGAATTTCCAATAGGTACCCTAGGTAATCTGGTAAGTTAAAGAAATCCTGTACATTATGCCCTAGTGTGATTAAGTGGACAAAAAGCATCAGAAAAGAGTCAATAAGCATGAGGGAGGGAATATGCTGAAGTAAGGAGACAGTAAGTAAGGCTGTTACAATTGTTCTTTTAAAAGCCAACATGGACTCAATGTGCCAATTGGATTACTTCTGTCATTATAGTTAACCCCTTATGTCACTAAGAATTTCAGGGTATCTGACTGATTCAGTTATGTGACTGCTTCATAAGATGGTTAAATTAGATGTTAGTTCAAGTGATTTCCTCATGATTGTGAGGGAGAAGACTAACAAATAACACACTCAGACTGAATGTTTAAATGTTGAACTCGTTGTTCTCTTATGGATAGTAAAGCTGACTATTAACAGTTTTGTCATCTACGCTAATGGAAAGTTTGGCCAAGAGGAAGTGAGTGATGTTGGGATGGTTCAATGAAACCATTGTGCTGATATACCCACTGATCCAAGACTTTACAATTGGTTATGCTGACAGGATCAATTAAATCTCAGCAAATATTTTGCATCAGTGACTAAATATGTGATAATTGGAATGTATAACACAATGATTATTTCAGCAAGAATAGCAAATCAACCAACAATTGTAAAGAGAAAAAAAAACATGTTAAGTAACCCAATTTCTAGTGAAAAAAAATCAAATAAGTTGTGCAAAAGTTTTAGAAAATATCAAAATAACTGACTACATATAACTTAAGGCAGAGGTGTGAGAAAGTATTGTTCTAACAATTTTTTTGATGGGCAAGTATTGTTTGATAGACCTTCACTTGTCTCAGGGACTTGTTGGAAATGCCAGCTACCATTTCAATTCCTGATACCTTCCAGATTTTCTCTGATAAAATCATTTGGCCATGACACATCTTATTATACTACTGACCTTTTGAGGAGACTAAGCTTTCAATGCTTGACTAATGGCATTGTAGATAGTGGCCTGTATTGATCCGTGCTGAGAAAGGACTGAAAAAAGATAGGCTCCTTGTGTTGTAACTTAATCTCTAACTGCAATCAATTTAAATGAAGATTTATTCCTGCATAGAGTGACTAACATAAATATTGTATTTTCATACTTAAAACACTTATAATACTGTAAGTAATCAATCTGATTAATTAAGGCAGAAATAACACAAGGACTTAAAAAGCCTTACATGTATGATATGAAAGGATTGCTTCTATCAACCTAAAAGTAGTCATTTCGAAGTGGCTCGTCATAAACACAACAGATTTTGAAGGCACTGGAAATCTTGAGCAACACAAAATATTAGAGGAATTCAGCAGGACAGGCAGCATCTATAGAAGGGAATAAACAGTTGATGTTTCTGGCTGAGACCCTTTATCCTGACTGCAACGCAAGGGGACAGAAGCCAGAATAACAAGGTGGGATGGCGTGGGTGGGGTGGGGAACGAGTATAAGCTGACATGTGATCGGTGACACCAAGTGAGGGAGAAGGTGGGCAGCTGGGGGAGGGGATGATGTAAGAAGCTAGAAGGGGATAGGTGCAAGAGATAAAGGGCTGGAGAGGAAGAGTTCTGCTAAAAGAGGACTGTAGACAATGAAAAAAGAAATGGAGGAGGGGAAACAGAGGGAGGTGTAGGCATGTGAGGTGAAGAGAATGGGTGAAAGTGAAACCAGAATGGAAAATAAAAAAAGAAGAGGATTGGGGTTGATTACTGGAAGTCTCCATCCAGCTTTTACTTCATTTTTACTTCATCCCATCTCTGCCAAACACTCACCTTCCCTTCACCTGGTTTCAACTATCACCTACCAGCTTGTTCTCCTTCTCCTTCTCCTCCTTCCTACTCTGGCTTCTGCCTTCTCTCCTTATGGTTGTGATGAAGGGCCTTAGCCTGAGTGTTTGTTCCCCTCTGTAGAGGCTGCCTGACTTGCTGAGGTTCTCCAGCATTTCAAAGCAGCTAACACAATTGTTGCCAGCTACGTGTTTCAAGTTTTAGTCATAACGGTCCAGGACTTATTCATTAGTAATTTAGTTCAGTAATAGAGAAATCAGGCAGGAGGTGCTGTGCTATATTGAATAAAAATAATTAAAGTCAGCCAAGTTCTAATTTTGTTTCAGTTAATATTTTATAGGTGAATGTAACTTTTCATTTAATGAATCTTAAGTACAGAAGAGAACATTTCCTTTTAAATTTGAGTTTTCGGTGAAAATTACAAACTTGAGATAAAAGTTTTCTTAGCATAAGTTGTTCAGCTGAAAATATTAAAACTATGTTTTGTTCAAGAAATTGGCCCATAACTATTATGTGATTAGAAGCTTTCAAGATCCTTTGGTAAGCACGAGACCAGTCAGTGAACTTCAGTACATACAAGGGCTGACACTAATGATTTTGGAGATGGACATGTGGCATATCATCTTTAGCTGTCCTTTGTATGGTCAGTGATTTAAAATAAGCACAGAGGAAGAAAAACAATGCCTTTTATTTAATATAACGTACATGCAATCCTTCTAAACAAGCCCTCTACCTGCAACAGAAGGCCTCCAAAGGAACTTTCCTAAAAAGACAATTAGTAAAACTCCACAACATCTGTCTACATTTCCATTTTCATTGTTCATGTCTGGTTAAGAACCTTTTTTGCACAGCGTATTTCCACATTTACTGTATTTCATTAGTTTCAATTATATTCCCATTTCGTAAATGACCTGGATAAAAATGTAGATGGGTGGGTTAGTAAATTTGTGGATGATACGAAGATTGGTGGAGTTGTGGCTAGTGTGGAAGACTGGAAAAGAATACAGCGCAATATAGATCAGTTGTAGATGAGGGTAGAGAAAAGGAAGATGGAGTTTAACCCAGATAAATGTGAGATGCCGAGCCTTGGTCGGACAAATGCAAGGAGACAGTACATTGCTAAGGGCAAGATCCTTAACAGTGTTGCTGATTAGAGAGATCTTGGAATCCAAGCTCATAGCTCCTTGAAAGTAGCGACACAGGTCGATAAGGTGGTTAAGAAAGCTCATGGAATACTTGCTTTTATTAGACTATGCACTGAATTCAAAAGTCAGGAGGTTATGTTGCAACTTTATAAAACTCTGTTACAGCTACATCTGGAGTGTTGCGTACAGTTCTGGTTACCTCAATATAGGAAGGATTTTGATGCTTTGCAGAGGGTAAAGAAGTTTTCCAGAATGCTGTTCGGTTTAGAGGGCAAGTGCTATCATGAGTTGTTGGATAAACTTGGGCTTTTTTCTCTGGAGCTTTGGAGGCCTAGGGGAGAACTGACAGAGATTTACAAGATTATGAAAAACATAGATGGAGTGGGAACACAGAGTTTCTGTTCATGCTTTGATGGTGAGAGAGGGTATGTTCAAGGGGGATGTGAAGGGTAATTTTTTTTACCCAGAGTCACAGATGCCTGGAATGCACTGTCTGGTGTAGTGGTAGAGGCAAATACATAAGAGGTTTTTAAGAGACATTTGGATAGCGACATGGATGTAAGGAAGATGGAGGGATATAGACATTGTGTAGATAGGAGAGATTAGGGTTTGGGTGTTTTTGATTTGTCTTTAGCTGGTTCAGTGCAACATTATGGGCAGATGGCCTTTTTCTGTGCTGAACTCTTCTATGTTCTCTGTTCTATTATGGGGAAAAGGCCAGAGAAAGGGGTTAAAAAAGTCAGCCATGATTGAATGGTGGATCAAACTTGATTGGTGTAATGGCCTAATTCTGCTCCTACGTACATCTTATTAATTATTTTAATTAGCTGAGTTCTCATTGCTGACAACATTTGAGATATTTTATTTTTGTCCTTCGTTTCTAATTTTCAAACTCGAAGTAAATAATCTACTAGCATTTATACTACCTGGACCTTGGAATGTTGAAGGAAAATGTAATACCATTTCCATCAGAAACAAACTCATTTAGTCTGTAGGAGCAATTATGCGACTCTAGAAGGCATTTATTCTGACAATGTCAATTCAATTCAACGTCAAGAAAGGATATTGTCATTACCCATTGGACTATAAAATATCAATTTTTCATTCATGTAATGACATGCAAAGATAGCATAACTGACTACTTCTAAGCTATTAGACCTAAGAGTCCACAAATCTGATCTGAGAGCCCAATCTTTTGTTTATAAACCACCTCAGGAGATCCATGAGGGGTTGTGTTGATACCTATTCTAGATCAGCACTGTGGTGCTGTGCTCTCTTGCAGTTTCCAGTTGCTCATCTGAGAAAGGTGTTCAGGTTACCCACTATGTAAATCAGGGGCTTATTTTCTAACTGGACATCCTTCAGTGACATCAATATGCTGCATGCAAGCTGTGCCCAGTTACATCAGATGCAAAAAAAAACAATATAGAGTCATGAAAACAGTGATGTCATGAAAATACAAACCTCAGCCAAGAGAAGCAGGAATATGTTCTGACTCTTCTTTCAATTGTCTCCCTAGCCAAACGTAACATTCTCTCCATTGTCTGTCTACCCTGACAAGTCTTGCCATCTAACTCACCAACAGCCTCTGGATTAGTTGCAATAAGGCTTGTTTGGTATAATCATGCAGTTGGCATTGGCACACCAAACTTCCCTGGCATTTCCCCTTTAAGCAAGTGATATGTTCAAAACACTAGCCTGATTTAAATTCAGCCTTTCAGTCCTTCTGTCACTTGAACATGACTTTTATTGTTAATTAGACCAAGTTGGTGACTGAGGTATGTCTGTTCCAATGATTATCTATTGATGTTGGTGAGCATAAGAAGGCAGGGCTAAGAGCTTTATGGAAGAGAAAAATGACAGTGTGAGTAATAAGATTTAATGAAACAAATTAATCAAATGTTTCCTTGTGTAGGAACTAATCTGTCGTAATGACAGTTGTTTTGTATGGAATGATTAAGTTGGAATTTAAAATCAATGAGATGATAAACCTATGACTTTGTAGCTAATTGACTTACTGATCAATTTAAGAGTAAAACAATGTCCTGCACGCCCAACACCTTCTTAAGTACATCATAAAACTTTATGCCTTAGAGTAGCATGGCACACTGACATTATGGACATATTTAGAACCTGTCAGTTTATTTCCATTACTATTTCGATCTATATGCTTAATTTTTAGCAAAAAACAGAATGCTCAAAACACTCAACAGCTCAGGAAACTTCTTCATTGAGAGAAGTGATTTGGTTCCAGTGAAGTGTGCATTGAGAATTTGATACTTCTATAAACTGGGAAAAGGTAGAAAATAAACAAGTTTCATGATACGAGAGATGTAGAGAGGGAAAAAGAAAAAAAAGAAATAGAAACCATGGAAGGTGAACAAAATCCTGCTGGAGAGAGAAGAAAATCTTCTTCTGCAGGCACATCTATTGCTGCAAGAAACCTTTCAGTTACTCTCATTAGTGATAATTCATATGAAATGATGGTCCATTGTAAAATTCTCACAAGAACATAAGGAATAGAGGAAGGAATAGGATCCTGGCTTGTTAGGGGACATTCTGGATTTATGTAAAAACATAATTATGAATTAACTAAAAATGAGAACCAGTCTTCAGGAATTAAAACCTGTACCGAATTCAACTTCACAACTGATACATTGTGGCTTGTGAAACCAGTCATTGGGTATAGGACATTCTGAAAATGTCCCATTGAAACAAAGAAAATAAATGAATGTTTCTGCTATAGTACATTGTATAAAAGGTTTGTCCCTGCCACTTGATGCATAGATCTGTTTTGTCAGGTAACCACCTTCTTAGTAGTATATTCAGAAAGCTATCATTGAACACTATAATAAGAAGAGTATATTTTGGGTGTCTGGAGTTTGACCTCAAAAGGCTTATAGAACAAACACCAGTATTAAATATTCAAAGGGATTCTATTAAATGGGATTTGCTACAATTGTAAATATGTAATCCTGTAAATTTACCTGACTGTATTCAAAATGTTTGAGTTAAGTAGGTGATAGTAGCAATTGAAATCGTAACTAATCATTTATTGTTACCTTTGTATTGAAGACGCATACACCCATTGAGATATCTTTTGGGTTCTCCTGGACTCACTCCTCAAGATTTGATGTATGAATAAAGACTTTTAGACATTTAGTGGCCACTTTATTAAGTACACCTGTACACCTGCTTGTTAATGCAAATATTTAATCAGACAATTACATGGCAACACCCCAATGCATAAAAACATGTAGACATGATCAAGAGGTTCAGCTGTTATTCAAACCAAAAACCAGAATGGGAAAAAAATGTGAATGATTTTGAATGTGAAATGATTGTTGGTGCCAGACTGGGTGAATTAAGTATCACAGAATTCTTGATCTCCTATGATTTTCATGCACAACAGTTTCTAGAGTTAAAGAGCATAACTCGAAAAACAAAAAAAAAATCTAGTGAGTGAAAACACCTTGTTAATGTGAGAGGTCAGAGGAGAGTGGTCAAACTGGTACAAGCTAATAGGAAGGCAACAGCAACTCAAATAACCAAATGTTCTGTGCTTTTGTTGCTGCAGAAGAGCATCTTTGAACACACAACACATTGAACCTTGAAGTGGATGCAAGGTTCAGAAGACCACAAACGTACGATCAGTGGATACTTCATTAGCCATTGGAGTTCCGTAATAAAGTGGCTACTGAGTGTATAAAGTGCAGTTCCAGTTTCCATGTGCTCAATTTTAGTTAGTGGCAATGTGGCTGTGGTGAACTACATATACCTGTCTGGACATGCCCCCCCTGCTGACTGCTCCTGTGGCTCCTCCCACAGACCCCTGTATAAAGGCAATTGGAGGCCCTGCTCTTCCCTCAGTCACCAGGATGTTGTGTGATGGTCTCTTGCTGCTGATGGTGCTTTCTTCCAGCTAATAAAAGCCTACCTCAACTCACATCTCTGAGAGTGATTGATGGTGTATCAGTGGCCCACTGGGCCTAAAGAACCATTCAATATGATTCTAGTTGATCTGGCCAGTATCAGCTCTACCTTTCTGCCTTTTCTCCATAGCCCTTAATTCCCCTTCTGTGCTAAGATCTATTCAATTGTGTTTTAGTTATATTTAATGAAGATGGTTAAAGGATTCTTTACCTTTTCAATCAAAACTAACTCAGTGAATGATGTGATGAAGGGAAAAATCATTGGTTCATGTCCATTTACATACAAGAGCAAAAGATGCGCACAGAATGAAACTAATTAAATTTCTATCGACAATTATTCTTAGGCTTCATTAAAACTAACCATCTGAGACATCAGTCAGCTTTCCGACTGCTGTGTATTGGCAATGCTCAGAGGAAGATCAACCAGCTCAGGTTTTGGCAGTAATCCTCCAGTAAGTCTTAGAATCAGAGACCAGCTTTTGCACTCAGTTCATTCCCTTCTCTTCAGAAGTCCCCATTGATCACTTTAAGGACCACTTGCTAAATGATTATAGAGCTCAAGTTGTCTGGAGGTTGAGACCAAATTTTTGAGCATAGATTCTTAAACTGCACTTGAGTATTTCATTATGTGGTATCAATATTCCTTGGTGTATGATGACTCAATTTGTTCATCCATTTCTCTTTAAATAAAATATATTGGAAAATACATGTCCAGCAAAATTTATGACTGAGAATTTGAAAATAATTTTAATACATGTGGAAACATTTGTGCCTGTTGAATGGATGGAAGAGTGTCAGGTGTAGGGAACAGATGGTTAGTTTTATCCTGAGTAGGAAAGGACGTTAATGACTGATAATCTGGTGGCATAATGGTAGAAATGCTTTGTACTTCACTTCTAATCGGCACCAGACACTTCTTTTTTTAAATTCCGGCAGCCTTAGAGGTTCTGATTTTAAAAGAGAAATACGCCTGATTCCCAGGAGTTCATTATTGAGTGTATCAGAGTCCTGCCAATCTAATATAGGATGTATCTATATTCCCATTCAATCTGGAGCACCTTCTGCTAGTGCATATTAACAAAAACAAGGTTCAATTTTTTGAACACCTATCTTCGAAGACCTGCAAATGATAAGCAAAGACACCTTAAATACAGAACGCTGAATGCTGCTACGCTGAACAGAGCCACAAAACGAAAGGCTGTAAGACTTCATAATGGTTATAGTCAGAGTAATCCCCTTCCTATGAGACACTGCACACAATGTGCTTGGTTCCAATAAGAAACATGACAGATTTGTAAGCTGCTATTTGAATCCAATTTTCACATGGGATTTTGCCACCAGAGTGCCAGTAAAACAGAACAGAAGATTGTAATGAACAGCTGCTCATTGGAAGCATAATTTGTATTCTAAGCCAATAATTCTAATACATGCTCAATTTCAATTGGATATCAAGTGCATTTATAATCCCTTTTTTAAATGAATTTCTTTTAATTGGGGATGGTGGTAGAGGCAGAAACATTAGGGACATTTAAGAGACTTTTAGACTGGCACGTGGAAGAAACATGGATGGCTATGTGGGAAGGATGCTTTTGATTGATCCTGGAGTAGATCAGAAAGTCAGCACAACTTTGTGATCCAAAGGATCTGTACTGTACTCTATTCTATGTTAGTAAGAGGTTCACACTATAGAAAATTTATGTTATTGATTTAATTTTATAAAATATAATAATTTAACTTCAGGGGTGATTGCTGTATAATATTAAAATCCATAATATGTAATCAACTTATACAAATGCACCTGTGAATACAAAACTATTTGTTGACAAATCCTAATCATAACCTAAATGTCTGCAATAGGTACACTTTGCATATTTTCAGTTGAATGGTTTAATAGATCCATCATATCACGCCAGGGAAGCAGTCTGAGACTTTCCTCAAAGCTGGCAAGATCAGTCTCTGGTCTAAAGTGGTATGTTTCTCTGTTAGGTAGTCATAATATTGGCAATGGATTAATCCAGCATGGATTTCATTTAAGAAAATTCAAATGAATTAAACTTTTAAAAATCCTTTTAAAAACTTTAGTATCTTCTACCCAATGAAATGGGAAGAAGAAAGAGTGACTCGGGTGGGTTAGGGTGTATGGTTATGTTGGCTGCTTTCCCGAGGCAGCAGGAAATGCAGAAAGCACCAAAGGAGGAAAAGGCTGGTTTTTATGATAGACTGGGTTGTAATAAATAAAGTTAATAATTTTTAGATAGCCTTTTTATTTTGATTTGTCAACTATAACAAAAATCATGAATATATTTCAAAGCCATTGTTTCCCTGTAACCCCTTTATAAGATTTAAAGTTTTGATTTGATTGAGTTGTTGAAGAAGTAACCACAAAAGTCAATGAGGGCATGGTGATAAATGTTCTATTTGGAATCCAGTAAGGCCTTTGATAGGCTTCTGCAATGATAGGATATATTGTAAATTAGATTGCATGGGATCCTGTGAAATTTGGCTGTGTGGATTCAGAACTTGCTTGCCCACAGATGACCAAGGACGACAGTATATAGAAAAGGATCTGCCTGGAGGTTGGTGCAAGTGGTGTTCGACATGGACTGCTTTGAAACTTCTGCTCCATGTTAAGTGGTGTTCGGCATAGAACTGTTCTGCAATCTCTGTTCTTCATGATTTTTAAAATTTACTTAGATGAGAAAGTGGAAGGGTGGGTTAGTAAGTTTGCGGATCACATGAAGATTGGTGATGTAGATAGTGTAAAAGGTTGTTGTATGCTACAATGAGACATTGATAGGATGCAGAATTAGGCTGAGAAATGATAGAATGGTATTCAGTCCGGTAAAAGGTGAGGTGATACACTTTGGAAAGTCAAACATGAAGTCAGAGTACAAGGCTAATGGCAAGATTCTTAGCAGTGAGGAGGAGCAGAAGGATCATGAGGCCATTGTCTATAGTTCTCTCAACATTGCTGCACATTTTAATAGGATGGTTAGAAGTTGGCCTTCATTACTCAGGGGATGGGTTAAGTTCACAAGTCACAAGGTAATATTGGAGCTCAATATACTCTGATTAGAACACACAGTTTCTTTATTGTAGAAAACATGTGGAAGCTTTAGAAAGGGTAAGGAGGAAAATTACCAGGATCGTGCCTGGATTAAAAAGTATGTCTTATGAGGATAGGTTGAACGAGCTAGGGATTTTCTCTTTAGAGCAAAGGAGGATGAGAGATGAATTGATAGAAGTGAACAAGATGATTAAGAGGCATAGATAGAGTGGACAGCTCACACCTTTCCCCAGAACAGAAATGGCTAATCCAAGAAGGAATAATTTTAAGGTGATTGGAGGAAAGTATAAGGGGATATAGTTTTTTTTTATATAGAGAATGCATGCAACACACTGCCAAAGGATACCGTAGAGGCAGGTACATTTGGAACACTTAAGAGGCTCTCAGGTAGACACATGGAGAAAAGAATTATGTATGGCCATGTGGGAGGGAAGCTTCAGAATGATCTTGTAGTAGGTTAGAGGTTTGGCACAACATTGTGGGCTGAAGGATATGTACTCTGATGATTGCTCTATGTTTTAATGTTTACTAACAATTGTGCAATGTTTCTTTCCCAGTGCAGTGAAATTGTAATTGTTATTATATGCAAACTAGGTCTCTACAGATCACCAAATTTAATCTACAACAGGCTCTCTTACTTTATGTTACCATGCAGGAAAAAAGATTGATAAAGTTATAACAGGACCTCAACAACTTTACTGGAGCTAGAGCTAGACCTGCAACACTTAAGCACATCAGGCAAGTATATCCAGCACTGCTGCAGTACCACACTCTGCTCTATTCATTTCAATGGGATCACTGACTTTCATTTATCAAATGTAATGGTCAGTGCTTAATGTTTCAATTCAGTTAAGTGAATGTTAATGCTTGTAATTGATTTGCACAAATTGATACTTCTATTGGGAGTCATTTGTTTTTCGTATGTCCCTGATTATCACATGGGGAGAGCGGAGAAAGGCCTCTGGTACCACAAGATGTCTGAAGGCAGCTCAAGGGATACGGCCTCAGTGTGAGCAGCCCATGTTTTAGCTGCAGAATGCTCTGCCTTGTGGAGTAGCCCAGCAGAAATACCACCTGAATATTATGATCAAGGCCAATAAATTTACATGCGACTGCAGGCATCTCACAAAATGCATCGCAAGTCTGGCCAAGCACAATGTGGTCCGTTGAGTCAGGTTCAGAGCGTGAGCATTTGTACTCTGCACTGTGTATACTCTGAGGAGGTTACTGAAATGTGAGCTATCAAAAGTCATAAAGAGTTGGAGAAATCAAGGTAGTTGGGTGCAGGAGGTGGAAAATGATATGGTATTATCCATGTCTGGAATATCTGAGTAGGAATCACATTTTATTTAACCAATATTTTGGAAACATCTAGACATGAATTGTGTCATAAGATGCTTTATTAGTCTCTTCTTTCAGGAGTTCCCAAACTTTTATATGCCATGGGTCCCTGCTATTAACTGAGGGATCCATGGACCCCTGAATGCTGCCTCATCTCTTGCTGACAGCACTATTTGCTTGGCAGACAAAACTGTATTGTGATTGGTCTTAACTAGTTTCTGCTGAGTCTTTTTTGCCTGTTCTTTTCCAAATTTGTAAAGTGTTGCAAGATATAGCAGGCATTGTGGTCAGGCTGTGTTCGTTAATACAAACCACTAAATATCTACTTGAAGATACTAACAAAATATTCAACAATACTGGGCTGTTCCAGTAATGCAATTGCTTAGTTAAAGACCAAAAAAACTGTAATGTTTAAATTGACAGGATTAGTATGAGAATCAGGTTTAATATCACCAGCATAGATTGTGGTTTATTGTTTAGCAGCAGCAGTACATTGCAATACATGATAAATTACAATAAGAAATATACATATATATTAAATTAAATAAGTAGTGTGAAAAGAGAGAGAAATAAATAAATAACTTGTTAGGTACTGTAAATGGATTCATTGTCCATTCAGAAATCTGATAATGGAGGAGAAGAAGCTGTTCCTAAAAAGTTGGGTGTGTGTCTTCAGGCTTCTGCAACTCCTCCTTAATGTGAGCAATGAGCAGAGGGCATGTTTTGGGTGACAGAGGTCCTTAATGATAGATGCTGCCTTTTTGAGGTGTCACCTTTTTAAGATGTCCTTGAACACAGTACCATGCTAAAGCTGGCTGAGTTTACAACATGCAGTGGCATTTTCTGAAACGGTAGTGTCCGTATCAGATGGTGACAGTTAGAATGCTCTCCATGGTTTATCTGTAGAAATGTACTAGTTTTAAGGTCATATACTGAGAGATTATTTCAATTCCTACTTCAAAAATGTATTTGAAAAATTAATTTGAAAAATTATAAAAAACTGAATGAAAAGCCACCAGCATCAATGATGATGAGAAAAATTCTGGAATTTTGGATAAAAATCCTGTTCATTAATAAATGAGATTCTGCAGATGTTGGAAATCCAGAGCAAAACACATGAAATGCTGGTGAAACTCAATAGCTCTCATCTGGAGAGGCATAATATGATTAGGAATAGTCAGCATGGTTTTGTCAAAGGAAGGTTGTGTCTTACAAGCCCTGATTGAATTTTTTGAGGATGTGACTAAAGACATTGACATTGATGAAGGTAGAGCAGTAGATGTAGTGTATATGGATTTTAGCAAGCC